>NC_141373.1:2500-195105 GCF_963921425.1 Dryas octopetala | reverse complement strand
ATGTCCTCTGCTGCATCGCGGGCTTTGCAAAGTGGAAACTGCCTCCTGCCCCTCTCCACCATTCTCAAGGGAATGCCAGAAAGTTGAGCAGCATGTCGGAAGAAGAAATCACAAGCTCGCTCCATGACGGCCATATTAGCCGCTACCTGCATTGCCTGGGAGACCCCATGGATAGATGTATTCATAAGCTTCAAAAGAGCCCCATCCAAATCTTCACTTAATAATCGATCCAAATACTTCTTCACAACATCAAAGAAATCAAGCTGCCCACCATACGACATGAAACTAACAGAATCCTCAATAAAAGACCGCACAATGCGGCAACAATCAGGCACAGTAGAACTAAAGGGTGCAACATAAGGAAAAGCCGGGATGATATCAGACGTCTGTATCTGAAACGAAAGAACATTCATGGAATACTCATACTCTTTCTTCATCAACATCTGATCAAACTTATCAGCACCAAGCGCTTCAGCAATCTGTTTGCGACAATCTGACAACAGCAACTCATGGTACTTATCTCTATGTTTGCTCAAAACATCAAGCAAAGGGTCAACCAGATATCCATACCTACGCAAAGTGACACCCAACAAGCTCACATAGTCCTTGATCAACAACAAATGGTTGGCAGTTTGCATCCTAGAAAACTGATCCTCTAAAACGGAACACATTTTACTAATAGCAGTTTCCCACAAATTCTCAACCTCCAATTTGGATATCAAACCGCCACCGGTCCTCACAACCCGATCCTCAACGATAAAAAAGCCAGCGATTTGCGCAAAGAAAGTTTGATGAGATTCAAGAAACGGGGTCATGGAAGATACCTGAAAGTCCGAAGTGAGCTGAAGCTTGCGGTTCTCGAAGTAATACTGCTTGAACCGGTCCTCAAGCCCTAGAGTCTGGTGTATATGATAGGCTCTGTACAAGGGAGTCAAATCAACCCCTGGAAATCCACTTCCACCACCACCATTGCTATCATCTCCAACCCCAACCCCACCGACTCCTTCTTCGTCCTCCTCCTCCTCCTCCAAAGCGTACACACAGTCTCTCAGGCTGAGGCGGCTCTGCTCCTCAGCTTGCCGCTGCTTCATTCTCAGATCCTCTTCTCGTTGTCTGGCCGACGAAGCTTGACCGATCGCCAATTGGCCTAGGTTCCGACTTGCCACGCGGATCTCCACCAGCCAATCGCCGAACTCTTTGCTCACCCTGCGTTCGATGTGCCACCGAATCTCTGGAATCTTCTTCTCCAGCATCCGCTTCAGCGTAGACGACGGCGTTTTGTCGACGAGGAACTCCGACTCTATGGTGTCCACGCTCTTGAGCGCCATGTACAAGTCGCTGTTGGAGAGATGGTAATTGGATCGGGAACAGAGCTCCATTAGCCGAATACAGTTTCGGACCGATTCCAGCGCCAAGTTCACGTTTCGGGAAACGTTTCGGGCTTCGACGAACGCGTCGAGCGAGGAGAGGAGGGGGAGGCCCACCGACTGAAGCTTGGCGTTCGATTCGGAGAGAGCGGACTTGAGGGAGTCCACGTCGGACAGGAGGGATCGGAGGTCGTCGACGGCCAGGATGAAGTCTTGGTAGTGGGCCTTGCAGACCTCCTCGATTTCGGACTCCTTGGATCGGGCGAAGTGGCGGAGGTGGTGGAGCAGCGTCTCGGGCTTGCCCGAAACGAACGCCTTGCGAACAAATGGGCCCACGTCCTCGCCGTTGCAGATGGCCGAGGAGAGAAGCAGTTGCTCCAGTTTGTCCGCCGAGTCCCCGTTTTCCGCGGCGGACGGAGCCACTTTACGCCGAGATTTTGTCGAGTTCATCGTCACTCGTGAGATATTGGGGGCGGAGGGGATTTAGGAAAAGAGAGAGAACGAGGGAAGGGGGTAGTTATTTGGACATTTGGGTGGGAAGTCGGGGATAATAAGCAGTTTATTCTTTGACGGAAATGCCACTAGGGATGTGGGAAATATAAGAAGACTTTAAGGTGGTTTTTAAGAAATTGTTGTGGGTATTTTGGTAATTGGGATAATGAAAAGAGTTTTCCACCGCGGTCTGGACGGAGCGGTGTCTGAGGAGTGATTACTGAGGTGGTAATTGGTAGAGATGACTGTGACCGGAGGACGAGATTTTTATAACTGTATTTGTTTTGTGACTCATTAGTCATTAGTATTATTAGCCTTCAAAAATCACAAACAAACATAGCGTTACACTCCAAGATTCAAGAATGTGACATGTGTATCTTGTTTTGGTACTTAGTTAAATTATGCAAATAAATGGAATTCAATTATTCCAATATATCTTACCAAAATAAATGATTTTCCCTCTATTGATGTGGATTTCAGCATTGAACTCTATTTGGTGCTGCTAACAATGGTCAAAAAAGTTTAAAAGCACTCTTTCTCATATGCGATTGATCTCATTTTTTATATGGCGAAACAAAAAAGTTTAAAGAAAGACTAAAAAAAATATGTGTTCAAACTAACAAATAAATAAGGAATAAGAATAGAGCCTATGCCTAGTCTCACCAAGATCTTTAGAGATGAAAATGATAATATATGAAATACTAACGATATTACACAATGGAAACACAAACTACTCTAAATTACATAATAATCGTCATACAATTCCAAATAAGAGGCATACGAACCTGGCCCACATATAAGCTTGGTATGATGTGTGAATGACAGAACTAAGTGTTATGGGTCTGTTGAGCATACTCATAACTTAATCCAACCCACACTTGGTTTTTAAAATGGAATATTATACAGACGTACTTGGGTTGCCTTGAGTTGGTTGGGTTAGGTTGGATTCTCTCGGATCGGGTCAGTTATGGTTGGCAACCACTGAATTATATATGAATATGATGCAAAATTCATGAAAATAAGAACAAACATAAGAAAAAAAAAAGAAAAGAAAGAGACATGTATAGGACATTTGCAGCCGCCATAGCCCGCAGACGAAGATTGTTTTTAATTGTCTTTTTTCGAACAATTTGTTTTCTTTCTATTTACGGTCAAACATGTTAATAAGTTATTTTTTAATTGTAAAAATAATTTTCTTACGTATAAAAAATGCAACAATAAATGATTTTTTAAATTAGAACAAACCAGTTAAGTTATTATGAATGACTAATTATGAGAGACTATGAGGTTGTTTTACAAAGACTCATTAATCAAATGATACATAGTTTGTCGATTTTATTTTAAATTTTAATATAATTACAAAGTTAAAATCTAATATGTAATTTTTAAAAGTTCTTTTATACACCCTTAAAGGGTATGTGATGACTTCGTGGACAAATGGGGGTAAAAATAAAATGGTTTGGTGAGGTTTTTATTTTTATTTTTAAGAATTGGTAATTTAAAATGAGTTATTAGGTAAGAAAATGGATATGAATGAAGTTTTAAGTTAATAAAAATATATGTCATTTGATTAATCTAGTGACTTATAAAACAATACATGCTCATATTATATATTATTTGTAATTTAATTAAAATGTAATTGTGAAAAATTTTGTTGACTTATTTATAATTAGTTATTTTCTAAAACAATCATACATTATGGTCCGTCCCATAAAGAAACACCAGGAGATGAGATGACCTACACCATTTTCTGTCATATCAAATTATAAGCAAGTCAATTAGTCTCCTGAAAGAAAAGAAAAAAAACAAAAGAAGAAGAAGAAGAAGAGCCAATTAGTCACCATTTTCTCTTACATTTAAATTGTATGTTTGATGTGGGGGTTTACAAGTTAAAATAAAATGGCCCATAAGACATATTTTTCTTTGGGTCTACAAGCCCAAAATTCATATTTTTGTTTGGCCCTACAAGCCCAAAAGCCCGTCAACCACGGCCTTCAAAGAAAAAGCCCCGTTTATATAATAACACAGGTTGAACCCAAGCTTGGCTTCCCTTGAGCAAATAAACCCTAGAAAGAACCCTCTCTTCTGCCTCAAGAGCATCAAGGAGCCGCAATGGTAATTATTCAGTCTGCATCCAAACCCTAACAACCCCATCTCCATTTTTTTTTCACACTCTCTCTGTAACTATGCTTTTCCCTCTTCTGTATATGCGCAGGGAATCGATTTGGTCGCCGGTGGCAAGAGCAAGAAGACAAAGCGTACCGCCCCAAAGTCCGATGATATCTACCTCAAACTTCTCGTGAAGGTATTAGGGGTTGTGAATAATATTTGGGTAATTTTATTTACGTGTGGTGGATCTGTAATCTACTCATCTGTGTTTCAGCTGTATCGGTTTCTTGTACGGAGGACTGGGAGCAAGTTCAATGCGGTGATTCTGAAGAGGCTTTTCATGAGCAAGGTGAACAAGGCACCTCTCTCGCTCTCCAGATTGATCCGATACATGGAAGGCAAGGGGGATAAGATTGCTGTGCTTGTAGGGACCGTCACCGATGACATTCGGGTTTACGAAGTCCCGGCATTGAAAGTGACTGCGCTGAGGTTCACTGAAACCGCCAGAGCTCGGATTGAGAAGGCCGGCGGAGAGTGCTTGACATTCGACCAGCTGGCTCTCAGAGCTCCTCTTGGCCAGAACACGGTATGTCTTTCTCTATTTTACTTGTTGTTTATTCTTTGCCCTGTCTCAACTGCAAATTGCAATCTCTATAAGCTCATGTTTACTGTCAATTTGTGTTCCATGTCTTCAGTTTGCTCAATGACGTTCAAAATTCAGGTTTGGGTTGGATTTGCTATTTCAATTGTGCTCTGTAGCTTTCATATGCACTCAACAATTGCCTAGGAGTATAGTCCTTTAAATCATGACACTGCAAACAACCATAGGCTAATATTACAACTTGTATTTAATGGATGTGATTGGGAAATGTTTTGGGGAAGAGGTAGCAGTTTCTTATTGGCTAGTGTTTGAGGATGTAGTGGATTGGTTACAGAAGTTTTGCTTTGTGGTCAGTTTAATTGCAGTGTATTACTAAGGATTTGTTGGTGTTTTCACGGTGGAAGCATATTACTTCGAAGATGAATAGTAGCCGTCATGAAGATTGAAATTGTAGTGTCTTTTTTGTTGCAAAAAAGAGTGGAGAGGAAAATTTTGACCCATCTGCTGGTCACGGTCTTTTTATCTCGTATTTGTGGAAATTAACTTGTTCATTCTAAGATTATGAATAATTTGTTTATGAGAAACTCATTGCCTAAGGTTGATTTATGTTCATAATGAATCTATCCAATGGATTCAAAGAGTTTTTTTTTTTTCAAATGATCCTTTTCCATGATAAAAGAAATTTTTCAACAAAAGGATATGGCTGAGAAAAAACATTGATCTTCCTGCAGGTTCTCCTAAGAGGACGAAAGAATGCTCGTGAAGCTGTCAAGCATTTTGGTCCAGCACCTGGTGTGCCTCACAGCCACACCAAACCCTATGTACGATCAAAGGGTAGGAAATTTGAGAAGGCTAGAGGGAAAAGAAACAGCAAGGGTTTCCGTGTTTAAGCGATGCAAATGGATTTGTCTGCCTCTTTTCAGTTGTGGTTATTCACTTTTCTGTTCGTTCTGGAACTTTTATGTTACCTATAGCTTATCTTCATCCATATTTCCCAATAACTATTTTAGTTTTGAGAGCAGGATATTTAGATGTTTGAAGGATTGATGGGTACTTGCATGAATGCATCATATATGTTGAGATTTTGTTCAATGTTATCATGGTTCTAAACTCTACTTCATATTAGTTCTGTTACTTTGATTAATGCATGAAGTAACCATTAGATTCAAAATAATATTGGATTTGGCCATCGATCTGATGTTATCATTGGATTAAATACAATTCGAATAGTTTGATGTACATTGGTAGTTAATTAATAGTGGATGATTTGTACCGGTCGGTTAGCTGAATTAACTCAGCCCACACCATTTCAAAATAACAGATGAAAGTCGCTAGAATGCTTACCTTTGATCTCTGCTGAAAGAATTGTTGTATTCTTGAACATGGGTAGACAGGAAGTTTCTTTTTTGATTCACCTACTCACCCATGCAAGATGACTATGAAATGATTTGCGAAGAACTCTCATTTCAATCTTTTTAGGAAAAAGACTACGAGCACATCTTTAAGATTGGACCCCAAGTCCAAGCATATTCTTGTATCTCAATGAAACGTTTAAAGCCCGTTTCCGACTTTCCGGTGTCTAGCCTAATCCCTTCTACCATTGCCATTAATTCTGTTGCTTGAACAAACTAAAGTGGTTTGGCCATGGCTACAACTTGTGGTTTAACGATGAAGAGATTACCAAATTGATCTGTAGCTCATATTGAGTTTTGATCCATCCTCCATGGTTTGAATTCATTGCTTCTTTCTTTTAGAATGGCCCATCTGGCATTTAAATCAGGACAGAATTTCATTTAATGAATTGCAAATGCCTGACGTTATAAGGGTAATCACTAATCACCAGTCGCTTTAACCGTCTGTAATGGACAATGTAATTAAGTGACAATGATGGCAGTTCAAAACTATGATTTACAGACGCTGTAAAGGGAGGAATTATGCAGCTAAAACAGCTCTCGCTTTGACTTACTAATACAGAGATTGAACGATAATTTGGAGCTTAATCACAATAATGAAAAGATAGAACGAGCTCTGCATTTTATTATTACATAATTTGGAGGACTATTACACAACAAGCAAACATTAATCCAAGGAGGGCAGCTAGATATGGCCACACATTTTTTCAGACAACATTAACCCTACCTGCAAGCCAATAGGATGTGGTGCGGCCAAACCTATTGCAGCAGCAAGCATATTGGTACCTAGTTTAGCTGGTCTAGCTAATGAAAATCAAAACTTCTTGATGAAGTCATATATATGAGCACTGATTTCATCGGCTTTTTCTTGGTTGATGAAGTGGGCTGCCCCTTCAATTACAACCACATCTTGCAAAAATGGCACCTGTTTCTTGAAGCCTCCATTATGAATATATTCCTTGATACCAGGGATATGATAGGTGATGTCCAGGTCGCCCACAATAAACTTAACTGGTACTTTGATTTGTACCCCAGTCCACGGTGCTGTAAGCTCCCAAGTTCTGCAACAAAGAAGAATTGCATTCAGAATTGCAATTTATGATCCAAGAAAAAACAAGTTATTAATGTATGAAAACCAATTCAAGATGGTATGAACATACAAGTCCAAAGCTCGATAATAGTTCAATCCTCCAGTGAATCCCGTCTTGCTGAATTTGCTGGCAAAATAATTAACGTCTTCTTCTGACAGCCAAGGGGGCAAGGTTTCTGGAGCTTTCAAACCTCTGAATCCTACTTCTTTAGGAAAGCATGGAGGCTTTGGATTGCGACCGGCAAGAAACTTTTTTAGTATCGCTGCAGTATCATCACCAGAAAAATCGTCTTCGGCCTCTCCAGGTTCCTATAGCACAACATTCCAACAAGTTTTCTGTTATGTGAATTTTACAGCATGATTTGAGTAACAAGAGCTATGCCTTAAAAATGATCAAGAAGAAACAAACTTGAACATCTTGACAATGAATAGGTATGATATCATTCAAGGATTTATTAAAAGTGTTCTACAAATCTTTACAGTGATACTAGTATGAAGTGGTTGAACTCATTAATCTCAAACTGTTTCCAGCAGCACAAACAGAGTCAGTAACATGAAAATCAACTAGCCTTGTCATTGGTGTACCAAAGAATTAGGTTCAAAGAACAAAAGCCCTTCTTATGTTAGGTCTATTGAAAAAACAAATTAGTAATCAACTTTGTTAAACACATAACAAACCAAGATGGTTAGATTACAGATTACTCAAGTTTAAGACTTTTTGAAAAAGGGTGGTGGGGTTGTGTAAGTGTAAGTGTACTCTGTATATAACATTAATGACATTGAACTTAACAAGGGCATCGAAATGAAAACAAGGACTCCAATAATCCAAACAGCTAGGTGGTTCAGTTTCTTCAAAGCAATTATTTATAAACACAGATTTCACAACAGTATCCTCACTGTCAGATTCATATCTTCAATTTTTTTTTTTTTAAATATAAAATCAATGACTCACCCAGCATTTGTAAGCAAATTAGTTTAAAACAGTCTTTACCCATTTACTACCGTGAAGCAAGTGGGATTATCAATCAAATGCTTATACTACTTTTGGGAATTGAGATTCATCTACCATCTTAATCATTCAAACTCTGCTTCACCCCTTACAGAAATTAAATATGAACATGGGAAAGAAAACAGAAAAAGCTAAAATAACATAATTTATTAAAATAGAGCAATGAATAATTCAACCAAAGGAAACAAAACAAGACAGTAACCCATAATTCAAAAAATACAATTGGGATCAGACCCAATTAATACCATATACTAAATCACAACAAATTTCTTTCCTAATCAGATCCAGGCAGAAAGTAACAATTACAAAAAATTGGCTTACCTGGAACCTGCAAATATAGTAATCATCACCAAACAAAGCCCTGAAACTATCGATGGGCTTTCTGTTTGGATTCCTGGGATTGAAAGCGACGCTCATGTTGACCAAGGCCTTGACCCGGTCAGGCCTAAACAAGCAGAACCACCAGGCCATGACAGCGCCCCAGTCATGGCCAACCAAGAAGACCTGGTCAATACCCAGATGGTCAAGAAGGCCTATGAGGTCCCCCACTATGTGCATGGCCGTGTAGGACGCCGGGGAGGGTGGTGCGTCGGTTTCACCAAAGCCTCGGAGGTCTGGGGCTATGCAACGGTAGCCGAGGGATGAAAGGGAAAGGAGCTGGTGACGCCATGAGTACCAGAGCTCTGGGAAGCCATGGAGGAACAGCACCACTGGGCCTGTCGCTGGCCCAATTGATGCTATGTGCATGTTTATGCCGTTTGTGCTCACTCTTGTGTGCTCAATTCTCTCCATCTTTTCTCACTCTCTCTCTCTCTCTCTCTCTCTCTCTCTCTCTCTTGTTGCGGGGGTGTGACTATATATTTAGAGAGTGTGAGGTGCTGCTTTGGTTTCTGAGTTGGTTCTTGGCTTTTTCCTCAAAGGTTGAGTACAGGAAATTCTTTTCTTTTATTTTGACCAAAAAATCTTATTTGATTTTATTTGACTTTTATGGGTCCTATAACTCTATAAGTGATGGAATTCAATTTGTGATCTCATTTTTCATTATAATATAATATGGCGTTTTGTATAAGTGAGACAGAAATAGGGCCTCACCCTCTCTTATTAAGTTGTTATTGTCCACCAAGCCAGATTTCAAAGCTTAATGCTTGGAAAGCAGAAAAAGGGGTATTTCCTTTAAGCATACGCAGGTTATTTGACGATTGTCTTAACGTAGTACCTAAATTTTTATTTGTCTTAATTGAATACCTAAACTTTTATTTTGTGTCTAATAAATACTTATGTGAATTTATGTTAAAATTATTAACATAAGTTAGGGACAATATGGTCACTTTAAAAAAATTATATTTTAATTATAATTTTTTATTTTTTTGTTTGTTGTGTTTTTTTAATAATTTTAAATATATAAAGAAAATAATTAAAATATACTTTGACTATATTGCCCCTAACTTTTGTTGACAATTTTAACAGAAATTTATTTTGATACCTATTAGACACAAAATAAAAGTTTAGGTACTTAATTTTGACAAATAAAAGTTTAAGTACCGCATTAAGACAAGAGTCAAAGTTTATATACTAAATATGAAGAAAAAAAAACCCAAAAAAGAAAATTCAGTCAATCCATGGTGTTAGATTCATAAATTTGCTTCCGTTGTAGTATGCTTAGTGGGTTCTACTTTTTAAGTTATGTACATATTGAAGGTAAAGATAAAATATCAAACTCAAATTTAATTGGCAAAAAGATTAGAGATTTTCTCCATTTATTGCAAGATGATGTGAGACGTTATCTATATATCATATAAATGCTTGAGATCTCTAATCATGTTTATAGAACTCAACTTAAAATGGATTTTGAAAGATAGTAATATGTATGAAACTTTTCTTAAAAAGAAAAAAAAAAAAAAAAACAAAAACAAAAAAGTGATACACTGTACTCATTAACGACTGACTCTTTGTGCTTATATATAGTTTGATTTTTGCTTCAACTGCATTACTGCAGTTATATTTACCAAAAGTACTTTATGTGCTTGGCCTGTTTTGGTCAGTTGAATACCTACTCCTTGCGTTTGTCTCTTTCATTCAATTCCAATTGGCATATAGCAATATGCATGGTATCAAATTTTCGTTATTATGTTTAACTATGCAGTATAAACATTACCAAATGGCAATCCCTCATCAATAATGATTTTTAAATTACGTTTTTATATTCAAATACTATGTATAAAAGTGTAATTGCGTCATTACAGTATTATACCACACTTTCATTGTAATATTTTCAATTTTTTTTTAATAAAAAATCAAAGATGCATCTTTGTTTTATTTAAGGTTTAGTTTTTTGTTACTTTTTTTTTAAATAGTTTGCATGTTTGCATGAAGTGAAGAAGTCACCACCACCAACATTAAAGAGAGCATGAAACCAAAGCGAGTAGGTTGTCTAGGGTTGGGAGAAAGGGTGGTATGCTTCCCACAAATTAATTGAAATTGAATGCATTCCTGACTGACTTATTGGGAAGTAAGATTGAAGAGGGTGACAGTTGGGGTAGGCTACACATTCACTTAATAATGAATTCATTCATTATATTATTTATAGCTAACACACACACATTAATTGAAATTCAATGCCTTCATGGGACTAGGCCCACTAGGGTTTGTCTCTGTATGGGAATTTTTGTCGGCGGTTTGTCTTTGTCTATGGGCTCACTACACAATGACTAAAAAGGAGAGAGAGAGAGAGAGAGAGCGAGATTGCTCTTGTTGATGCGGGCCTAGTGGTTAGCTTAAGTTGCTAAATCAAGGCTTGAGGTTGTGTTGGGCTTAGAAAGGCGTACATATTTAGGAAAAGCCCATAGAGAGAGGTTGGGGTTGATATTTAAGATAATTGGGCTTAAATGGGCTTCAGCTTGTGCTACCCACAGTTTCTTTAATACTTTTTTTATTTGTTTGGTAAATCGACCCACAGTTTCAGTTCAACATGGTTGCAAACCAAGTGCTCAAAAAGGAGATATTACTGGAGGCAGGCATTAAGTAAGAAACAAGATGATCATGGAAGCTTCTTTGTTGGCAATTGGGTGGAGGGAGTGTCAAAGATATACATACATATATGCATTATTTTGTTGCCATCAATATCATGGTGTGCTATTTGATTTTTTTTGCCTTGTCATCTTATTTTATATATGAAAATATAGTTATTCTGGATGAGGTAGAATCAGTGATCCAAGTTGATCAAAGGCAACTATATATTATACCTGTTTGGTCCACTGCCATAGTGTAACCCTAGCCAGCTACGTATGCTCTTTAAACTTTATGCAGACAATATACCTCTAATATTGAATTGTTTTGTGATTACTGATTAGAAAGATTTGGAAAGCAAACTATAAACAATTAATGCTGGTGAATCAAAACCTGATGATTCATTCATTTCCACTAAAATGCATCTAATTAATTTTGTTAACACATAATATGTTTGATGTACTTCTCATATTAGTCCCTGGTATATGTCTCCAAACTTGTTCCCTCTTCTGAGAATTCGTTAAAGCCTAAAATAATGACTTTGGGTTTGTCTGCTTTTTAATTTTTTCTTTTCTTGTTGGCCAGAACGTACATGAATTATTATGGTTTCAACTTTTACCCCTGTGAAGGTGAAAGGGCCTTGGAAGGGCTTGTTTGTTTGTTGTATTGGTTTTATATTAAGTACAAGATGCATGTGATGGTTGCATAATTGATGAAAGTTGGGAAAAATGTCACACACATCGTCAGCCTTTCATTTCCCACACAGAAGCAGATATGAGAGGTTCATGAATTCTATCGGTTGGCTTATGTGACTAACTTCGTGTACGTTGGCTATATATCACTCCATAATAAATTCAAAGAATATGTTTATCAACTAATCATGAGATTACCTAGCCATGGATCTTTCGATAATAATAGGTACACCCATTATTTAAATATTTGTATTAGATTCATTCTATAATCTATAGTGTCATAAATCTTTTTTTTTTTTTTTAAATTCTTTTTTGGGTGAGTATCCTACCGACGTAATTCCATGAAATTTGAAGGAGGGGATAGATTAATGGGTAAATGAGTCATAAAGATGAGAATTCATATGACTATGAAACGTACAGATTGCTCTAAGTAGGAAAATGCCCTTCCTATTATTGAATTTACACGTATAATTAACCATGAATCCATCCATTATAAATTGAAAATCCATGGTCTATATATAAAACACTGCGTTCAGAGTAGTGAAGACTGCAGAGAAAGTAAACTCAAATAATAAAGGCCGCCATACCCCCAATTGGCAAGCCTCTATTAAAACCCAACTACCCCATCACAATACGAACCTTCCTCTTCCTCTTTCTTCTTCTCTTTCCCCCACCATTTTCATTTCAATTACAATTCAATCAAACCAACCCAAACTCACCCATCATCCGCAGTAACTCTCTCTCAATTTCAGTCTTTCTTAATTCTCTTTTATGGACATGGACACCAGCAACACCAGCAACAACACCAACTACGCTCTCAACGGTAAGATTATGCTTTGCTCACTCATCATTCTCTTGGTTGTCGTATTTGTCGTTGCCTGCTTCCACAGCTACGTTAATTGGTGCTTTCACCGCCACCCACGCCGTCGTCGTCGCAACCGTGCACGACACCTCTTCTCTCGCCGTATATCGCTCGCCAATGCCATCATCGAAACTGTCTCCGTCACTCTGACTCCAAAGGGCTTGGACCCCTTCATTCTTAAAACCCTCCCTACTTTTGTTTATTCGGTCACCGCGCACAGCCCCGTAGTCGTGCTAGAGTGCGCCGTGTGCTTATCTGATTTCGAAGACGAAGACCAAGGTCGTGTATTGCCCAACTGTAATCACACCTTCCATGTAGACTGCATCGACACTTGGTTTCAGTCTCACTCCAATTGCCCACTTTGCCGGGCTCCGGTTCAACCCGATATTCCGGAAATTCCGTCCGAAATCGCAATAATAGTGAACGAACCGGCCGGTTGGGAGCACGAGAGGGGTGAAGCCGAAATGGGTTGCTCGAGAAGTTCCCCGTTGACAAGTTTGGAGCTGGAAGGTATATCTGTTGATGATACAAGGTATGATGAGAGGTTGAAGAGGGGTTTGGGCTCACCCAAAAATCATGGATTCAAATCTTCGTCCAATCAGATTCTATCATTAAAGAGGATTTGGAGCATATAGAGAGGATAATCTCATCCATTTGGGTAAGTCTTACTATACAATACACAGAATGCCGCTTAATTTTGTTCTGTTTTGGCAGAACCTTCGTTTTGGATGCTTCTTGGTACCCTCACTGTATACGTCAAACTCAGTATATACACTATTTTTTTTTTTAATTATTTTTATTAAGAGTTTTTTTTGTTGTTTTTTTTTTTTTCGGTTATTTTTTAATAGGCCTGACTCTTGAGGAAAGTCCAAGCATACTCCTGGATAATGTGCCTTATATGATTTCTGAAGGCTCAAACGGGTTTTTGGTTACAGACAGGGCTTGGGCTATAATTACTAAGGAAAGTAACAACAACCATGTAAGGCCTTCCACTATGCACCGGATTTTGTGACCCAAAAACCCATTTTGGGCCACAAATGGGTCACAACTCTTCACTACGGGCCGGAATGTGTGACCCAAATGCAAGTGTAACCCAAAGTGTAACTCAGAAGTGGGTTTCATGTGTGACCCAAAATGGGCTGTGACCCAAATGAGCTTTAAGCCCACGTGAAGGAGTTGTGACCGGTTCAAGGCTGAAGACAGAGGTGGGCCCCGCGCCTGACAAAGCTGACGAGCGGCTGCTGTTGGCTGACGCAGCTGTCGGCTGACGCAAGCGCACTCGGAGTCCACGCTGCCTCCCTTCGTTCGTTGACGCGTGGCTGCTGCTGAAACTCACCAACGGTCCAGATCGGCCGACCGTTGGTGATCAACGGCTGCTGCGTTTTGGGCTTTTTTTTTTTTTTTTTTTTTTTTTAGATGGGCCGGGGATGGATCTAACGGCTGGGATTAATGGACCGTTGATAATCAACGGTCCAGATCGGCCTTTTCTTTTTTTTTTTAAACAAATATTTAATAAATCATTTAAAATATATATAATATCCGAAAAATTGCCAAAAAATTTCGAAAAAATTTTAAAAAATTCCCCAAACCCTCCAACAGCTATATTTTCAAGGATGTCTATATATATCACACAACACTCATATGGTTTCATCACAATTTACAACCTTTGTTTACCAAATTGATTGGAAATTTTTTTTTCTTTGTCATGGCTCCAAGAGGAAGTGCTTGGGTGGTAGCTGAAGATGAAGCCCTAGTGATGGCATACCTAGAGAGGTCTCCCGACGGTTGTCTTGGTGCCCAAATTAGAGCCGCCATGCTTTGGGAACAAATTTATGAAATTTTCAAGCGTAACATGGGGGGTGAAACAATTCGTAAGGTTGGCGGTGTTAAAGCACGATTCAAAGATATTGCGCGTGATTGCAACAAATTTTATGCTTGCTTATTGGAGGCCGAGCGAATGCGTGCAAGCGGTGCAAATGATGCCAATGTGGTAAGTTTTTATGCATTTATATATTTGCATGATTATTTTTTGTATCCTCCAATTATCAAGCATATTTATATATTTGTATAATTATTATATGTTTTGTTTATAAATGAAGCATATTTATATAATGGTATTACTATTTTATTGTTTTGTATATGTATCAAACATATTTATATATTTGTATGATTATTTTTGGTTGTGTTTATAAATGTAGCATATTTGTATAATGATATTATTATATTGTATTTCCACTATTTTGTTTATCTATCAAGCATATTTATATATTTGTATGATGTTGGTTTTTGTTTTGTTTATAAATGTAGCAAATTTACTATTTATGTAAGTTATGTTTGCATTTCCACAAGAAAATTTATATATTTTTATTTTTATTTTATTATTGTAGTTTACGCAAGCACTTGAAGGCTTTCGAAACAAGACTGGATTCAAGTTTCCATGGGTGCACATTTGGGAAAAAATAAAGGAAAGTGCAAAGTATGCTGCCGTTCATGCTCCTGTTCGGGTTAGTGATTCAGAGACCCCCGCCACCGACGATGCCGACACTCCCGCCGATGATGATCCCGAGGAGACCGATCCAGTCATACCACTTGGCGAGGACGAAAACCCACCACCATTCCAACCATGCGGTTCCTCGCGGCCAAGGCCACCAGGGAGAAACCATGCAAAACGGGCCAAGGCAGCCGAGCCCGTCCAAACTCATATGGTTGAGGCAGTAGATCATTATAATGAAAATTCAAGGATTTTCATACAAACGAGAGTTGACAGAGAGCGTGCAAGGAGTGAAAGAGACGCCGCAAAGGACGCAAGAGAAAGGATGAGGATCGAGAGGCAGCTAGAATGGGAAGAACAAAATATTATGGGCCAAGACCTCTCCAAAATGAATGATGGGCAACGGATGTATTGGGAGCAAAAGATGGCTGAAGTCATTGCAAGGAGGCAAATGCGTGCTAACCACCATTCGGAGTCCACTCCATCTGGATACTACCCGGATCTTTCCAACCTCACTCACTCAAACCAGGGGTACCCGCCTAATAATTAGAATTAGACCTTGCTCTTCAATTGTGTTTTTTAGTTTGAATGTTAATCTTGTTTTAAATTATGTTTGCTCTTTAATTGTATCCTTTAATTTGAACGTCAATCTTGTTTTAAGTCATGGTTTGCTATTTATTCAATTAATGTTTGCATTTCCACCCAACATTGGATTCTCCCTTATTAACCACAGACTGATGCATGCTTTACAGTAGATAAGACTGATGCATGCTTTACAGTAGATAAGACTGATGCATGCTTTACAGTAGATAAGACTGATGCATGAAATGACTACACCATCATAAAGCAAATGAATGTGGACCATTCATTCGTTATCTCAAATGCAAGTGGTTTCAGTATAAATACCACTATATTTACCATGTTACACTCAATCTTATTTCAGGATCATTTCTCATTCCATAAACACCCAAATGAATACTTTGTATGTGTATTCATCCTCCTCCTCGTCTTCGGACTCTGATGCTGAATGGGATAGGGAAGAGGATGGAAGGGAGATGGTGGGTAAGTTGATTGTGTCAATGGGTCATACCGTCGTCGCCGGTACACCAAGGCATGGCGGTACTTCTTCAAATCGCCGGTACACACACCGGAATCGAGAAGCCGCCCACGAACGTCTCATGGACAACTACTTCATCCCCTCGCCAATCGAGGACACCGTGACTTTCCGCAGGCGATACCGCATGCACCAACCGCTATTCAATAGAATTCTCGAAGCGGTCTGCCTCCAGGATGAGTATTTCCGGCCAACAGTTGATGCCGTCGGTAGAGTGGGTTGCACACCTCACCAAAAGGTGACTGCAGCACTGCGGGTGATGGCATATGGCATTCCATATGATTTGGTCTCAGAGTCAATGACCATTAGCCAAACCACCATACGACAATCATTCTTGAAGTTCGTGAGAGCCATCACTGACGTCTTCGGACCAGAGTATCTCCGGAGGCCTACTCCGGCCGATTTGAGGAAACTTTTGCGAAAGGGGAGCCGTAGAGGATTTCCAGGTATGATTGGTAGCTTGGATTGCATGCATTGGGTATGGCAAAATTGCCCAATGGCCGAGCAAGCTGTGTACCGTGGGCATTATCGTGTCCCAACAGTTATCCTTGAAGCCGTTGCTGGGTACGACACGTGGATATGGCATGCAAATTTTGGTATACCTGGGTCGAATAATGATATCAATGTGCTGGACTGTTCTCATCTCTTTGATGATATGATTTCCGGCCGAAACCACAGGGTGAAATTCACTGTGAATGGGATAGACTACACCATTCCATACTTTCTTGCAGATGGGATCTACCCTCAATGGTCAACTCTTATCACTACATTGCACAGTCCCGTTCTTCCCCACCATAAGTTGTTTGCCGCTCGACAGGAGGGATACAGGAAGGATGTGGAGAGGGCGTTCGGAATTTTAAAAGCCCGGTGGCAGATTATAAAACGACCTGCTCGTTATTGGCGTCCGATTGAGCTTGGGTATATCATGAAGGCGTGCATAATATTGCACAATATGATCGTGGAGGATGAGCGCCCTGAGGATGACGGTAGGGATGACCCAATAGACCCAGAAGCGAGCACTAGAAGGGCAGAAGCTGAATACGAAGGTGTAGAACCATGTCCGACCGGTGCCGCTCCATCATCATTACCTGAGATGAATGTTCGTCGGAATTTGCTTAGGGACCGAAATGTCAACGAATCCCTAAAAACTAATTTGATTGAGCACATCTGGATCCGAGAGGGGAACCCACCACTTGCCCCAACATATTGACGTGGGTGTCAATTCTTCATCATCGGGCTCCGAATAAGAAGTTCGATTCATTTTCTGTCATGTCGAATGCAGTTGTTGTTGTTGTTTTTTCTTTAAATCATCGTATTGTTCTTGTTTTTCCTTTTAGTGATCATGTTGTACTTGTTTTTCCTTTAAATCATCGTGTTGTTTTTCTTGTTTGTGGTTGTTGAAGTCCCGATGTTGTAAGGCTTATGTTGTCTAATTTATGAAATTTTCTTATTTTAAATATATTCAATATTGACCTTATTTTAAAGATCTCATTAAAATAAGATCACTACAATCATTTTTATTATACTTTAAATTTAAAATTATCAATTAAATATCACTTAATCAATATTAGGCATATTTTAAATATGTATAAAACACTGTGACCCAAAATGGGTCACAGCACCATAAATGGGAGATTTGGGTCACAGCACTATTTGTGACCCAAAATGGGTTTTGGGTCACAAAAAATGGCTTTACCATAGTGGAAGGCCTAATGGGCCTAATTTTGTAATTTCCACAGCCTATATTCAGCATAAGCTGCATACCATAGGATGAACACTACCTATATATAGTTGCAGGTCCTTCCACAGCCGCAACATTGAGAGGCTCACCGGGGCTCAACTCAATTTATCACCATTCCCACTTATGCATTCCTCCTCATCTTTATAATAATTCATAGTACGGCGTCATTAGCGTTCATTGCAATCAACCAATTGAGAAGAAGAAGAAGAAGAAGAAGAAGAAGAAGAAGAAGAAGAATGAAGCCTATTGCAGCAACATTTTGGTTTGTCCTCTCAACCTTGTGTATACTACAACAACAAGTTGTTGTTGTTGTTGCTGCTGTTGCTGTTGCTGCTAACACGGACGTCAATGTGAAGCTAATTGAAGAGGCATGCCAACATTCGCCTCACAAGGATCTGTGCATCTCTACATTGAAAAATGACCCAAATAGCATGGGAGCGGACCTTACGGGGTTGGCCTACGTAGCAATTAGGGTTGCGGCCGCAAATGCAACAAGCATCGAGCAGCACCTAAGGAGTGTGATGGTAAATAGCAATGGCATGAGTAGTTTAGACCCGGCAGTTCAGCAGGGGTTCGCAGACTGCGCACAGCATTACTCGGACGCGAATGAGATGCTTGATGACTCCACTGCTACATTGTCAAGAAAGGCCTACGATGATGTCCAAAAATGGGTGAATGTTGCAATTGGTGATGCCGATTTCTGTGATGCATCGCTCCATGGACAGAAAACTCAGATGACATCCAAGAACCAAGGCTTTCGCCAGTTATGCGATAATGTATTGTCCATCATCAAGGTCTTGGCGGCTCACAACTGATCCTCCATCTTCTCGTCTTTGCCAGCCTCTGCTTGATTTGGATAGCTGCAAATAATTAATTGCATACATGTAGCAACATTAATTAATAGTACTAGCTACTCAGATGTACGTATCATTTGTATATATAGTATTAATCTGGCATTACATCCTAATTAGAATGATCAATGTGCCAAATTTGTAATTGACGGATAATTTTTATAAAACAGTTTTGGTTAGTTTATAATATACATAAGTATGTATTCTGTTCTCTCATTGATTTTCTTGCTAATTAAACTTAGAAGCCGATTGAGAGCGTAATTCGTAACTAGTCACATGTACACATCATCTGCCATATGTGATGCCAAAAATTTGGTTTCTTACGTACCATTACTATATATATATATATATATATATGCATAGATTAAGCAATAAAATTGGAGGAACATAGGTGGTGCAATTGAACTTGTCAATCATCAATTTCTGGCCAAGATAAAGAACAGAGCTAGTATATGACCTATGATATCAATTTCTTCATTAATGCACTTGCAATTAAAAACTTAATTACGTGATTATAAACAAATTCAAAAAGTAAGACAGCCCAAAATCGATCTAACAGTCTTATGCTAGCTAGAAGATGTACAAAAAAAACTAAGAGGTATACTCTGTTCTTTAACTTGGCCAGAAAGCATATCAATTCTGAAATCATGAATGATGAGGCTGTAACGAAGATTTTGTTGTGTATTATTCAATCACAAAGTTGGCACATCATCAATATTGATGATTGTAATGAATTAATGAGGATATATGCTACATTTTTAGCAGTCAAATTAATTAAGATGAGGGATCACTTAATTGGAGCTTGGTGGCCTTGATGATGGCAATTGCATGCATTTTGGCATAACTGGCGAAAGACATAGTTGAAGGGTGCTGCAACTCTGCAAGGGATTTAGGTACAGGCAAAAGTGCAAGATTGAACCAATTTTCCGCATCACTGTATAGCTGAAATCTAGAATAATTTATTCTCCACTAAAATGTATCAATAATAAGCGATTAAATCCCTGATTGTGCATGGACGAGCCCAAGTAGTCACCTTCATCAAGCAACACATACTAGACATAGACATATAGATATTTCCTCCTATTTACCAAAAGGCCTTAACGTTAGTTTGTGTTTTCTATCTTCTTATATACCAATTGATGTTTCATCCTTTTTCTAATATTGAATTGCGCCAAAGCTCTAGTCGTACAACTTTTTTTCACCACCCAAAAGAAAATTGTTGAAAAGTACCATATATATATAAATATATGTTGCTTTTTAGACCGTATTCGAGCAATATAATTTAGGCATGTCTAGATAAGGGATTAGTTCAATGCTTCAGTGTTCAACTAATGATAGTTGTTGGAAAATTGTGAAGTGAAGAATGACAGCATTTGGCATTCCAGTCGAATCAATAGATCCCGAATGATATATGCCAGCAAAAAAGAAAACAGAGCTTTTTTTGTTTTTTGTTTTCTTACCATATGAGTTTTAATTGGTTTGTGTACAAATGATTATTATATCTAATGTTCTTCTACCACTTCCAGAAAAAAAATTAGTAATGAGGACCAATATATTAGTCTAAATAGAAGTGAAGCTCTGTTACCTGTTTTTGTTGCCTTTGTTTCTCATAATTTTTTATACACGCGAGGGATCTGCTAAGATTCATAGTTTATGCAAACAGAGAGTGTTTGGAAGAAAAGAAAGTATGATAGAACAGAAAGAATCGAGAGAGAAAATAAAGAATTTGCTATATGAATCTTGATTAACTAACAGAGAATGAACAACATGAGCCTTTATACTTAGGCAATACACTAAGTTCAGAGAGCACCGACTAATAACTAACCAACAGAATAACCAAAGCTAACAATCTAATGAATTGATTCTTAACAAATTGACAGCTGTGCATCCTAGTCAGCTAGCTTATTCAGATTGAGAGAATTGAGTCAGCATATGACACTTATCAGGATCGACTTCTTGTTATGTGAATGGTTAATGTGCAACATCTATTAAAGATCAATTGTGGATGTGAGGTTGCTCTTTAGGCAGTGTGTATCAATTTGTTTTGAATTTGTTAGATTCTCTTTTTCGAACCAAGTAGACCTGATCAGGAGGATCTGTAATCTGTATTTGCCTAACTTTAGCATAAGCTGCATAACAATAGCAGAAGATTAACATTTAGGAACAAAATATAGTTGAAGTGGTTAAAATGTAACGTACAAAACGCGTTTAGGAGGTCCTTATAAACCGCAACATTGAGAGGCTCTCCGTGGCTCAAAAAAATTGGTCATCTCCATTGATTCCTGGCCGGCAACTTTTTATTCCTCCTCACATACATTTATAATTGATAGGGATTGCCAATTTAGGCATTGCAATCTACCAATTGTTGATCTCCTTCCATTAGAAGAAGCAAGAAGAAGAATGAAGCCTACTAGTATAGCTACATTTTTGGTGGTTCTGTCGACCTTGTGTGTGATACAAGAACAAGTTGTAGGTGATGATGTTGGTGGCGCAGGTGGTGGTGAGAGTGTGAAGGTGATTGAAGAAGCATGCCAGCATTCGGTTCACAAGGATGTGTGCATCTCTAGCTTGAAGAATGACCCAAACAGCAAAGGAGCCGACCTTACAGGGCTGGGCTACATAGCAATTAGGATCGCAGCCCAGAGTGCCTCGGACATCGACCAGCACCTAAGGAGCTTGATGATAGACAGCAAGACCATGACTAGCTTAGATCCAGAGGCTCAGCAGGGGTTGGCAGACTGCGTCGAGTTTTACACAGACGCGAATGCACAGCTTGATGACTCCATTGCTGCATTGTCGACAAAGGCCTACAGTGATGTCGAAAAATGGGTTAATGTTGCAATTGCTAATTCCGAGTCTTGTGATGGATCACTCAGCGACGGACAGAAACCCATCATGACATCCAAGAACGAAGGCTTTCGCCAGTTATGCAATAATGTATTGGCCATCCTCAAGGTCTTGCCTCAACACTGATCTCCTCAGCTCCATTATATATATTTGCCTCCATTATATAATTTCGCTGTTAGTTAAAAATGTAACATTATTTATATAATAATGTATGGGAATTAACTCAGATGACGTACATAAATAAACGAATGCAGCTGTACTAAAATTTCAAAATAATGAGTTATTAATTAGCCCCAAAAAGTTAAACAAAAAGCTGAAAATGAGGAGAACTCCTTCAGTCCTTCCTATTTGTCCAAAACAGAGTAAATTCAAAGGCTTTAGGGTTCGCCAAAGTGATGAATGTGAATGAGATAATATGCTGTGATTATTATAGCTTCAAGATTCAATTGATCTCTCCAATGTAATAAGAAAAAACAGAGTAAATTCAATGTCAGTAGACAGTTTGGCCTTTTTTTATACTGAAAATCATTCAAGACTTCAAAATAGGGGCATGCAGCACCCAATTCAAGGATGTGTACGTTTAAAACTAATAGAAGTAAGAAAAGAAGAAGAAGAAGAAAAAGTTCATTCGGTGACGGTGGGTTTTGATCGTACGTTCTATATATATATATATATGGACAACAATATATGTGATTGAAACTATGCATGAACTCAACCCACGAAAGCAATTAATGTGAACCCACAAATTAATTTAATTGTAACCATTAATTTGCAATTTAAACGTACTGCTTTACGAGTTCTGGTATGCTTCAGAATCTTAATTTTGTATAAAGTATCCAGAATTCTTGGATTCAATTACAATATTGAAAATGCTTAGTTGGGCATTACATACTTAATTATTACTTGACTTAGAATTATATAGTGGCAGAAAAAAATAAAATGAAAGAAGAAATTAATATAGGGTCAAATGAAGCCAGCAGTGTAGGGCACTCCTGTTTGAGGCAACCAATCATCCCCCAGCAAGAAATTGGACACTGTGAAATTAGCAGCATCAGTAGCATTAATGACATGGTACCCTGGCCATGTAACTCTGTTTGTAGTGTTTGATCCAGGTCCAGTGTTGTTGTACTCTGCATAATATAATGTGCTAAGTGCAAAATCTCCATCCCATGCACGCCAACCAGCTGGATCAACCACACTGTCAATGTACGATTGCATATACACCGTCCTTGAATACTCCTTCCATGGCCTTCCTAGATAAGTCTTGGTACTGCTATTGCTCCAAGCCAAGTCATCAGCAGCCCTTATCGTACAATTGTGGATCGAAGTACCCGTGTTTTGATTCGGGTCGGTTCGACCCTGAGCCGTGATGGCATTGAATTGGCCACTCATTGGCAACCGGGGATATAAGTTGCAGTTTTGGAAAACCACTGCAGCATTCCCAAATATGAAGTCCACAGTCCCATAGATGTCACATTCTCTGTAGAATTGCCTCAGAGAATGTGTATATAAGGTATCTTGGTACGCTTCAAAGCTGCAACTATAGAACGTGGACAGATCAGCCCCACTTCGAACTGCAACCGCTTGATGCTTGATTGCTCCGGCGGTGTTACGAAAAGTTATGTTCACTGCTACAAATCCAGGTGCAACCACAGCTGCAATATTGATCGATATACAAGTACTTGTGTAAGACATTAATTGATTAAGAATTGTGTAACGGTGACATATATATATATATATGTGTGTGTGTGTCAAATTAAGAAGACATATATTTCCCAAAGTTGAATTGATTTTATTTATTTGAAGTTGAATTTTGTTGGCAAGACGGAAGACTTACCAAATGTTGCGGAGTTGAAAGTTGTCCAGCCATCTACGACACTTCGGTTGCCTGTGAGAATGGTCTGGTTGATACCGTCCCCAACCATCATCAAATACCTCTTATTTTTAGCAATGGACACGTACTCTTCATAAACCCCAGCGGTGACGTAGATCAAGAAGTACCCATCTGTTGATGCCGTGTTGTTTGGAGCGGCTGCAACGGCGTCGTTGATGGTACTGAAGTTCCCGCTTCCGTCTTGGCTCACCGTAACGATTGCACTCACCAAAACTTCACCCTCATCATTTGTTTGAACCAATTTTCTTCGGCTCACCTTCTCGTAAACTGCGCGTGCTTGGCTCGACATATTGAGCGGCAAGCGTCCGTTCTTGAAGCCACGCTGTTTCCTGGTGGGCTTCCACGTGGTCTTTTTCTTCTTCTTGGGGACCCAACCCTTGTTGAAAAGAGCAAGAGAGACGCTGTAGAGTTTGGTGTCGTTGGCAAGCGGGACGGAAAGTCCGTTTTTGAGACCCCAAGACGCCGCCGTAGCTTGTATGCCGTCCAAACAGGTTTGCTGATTGGTGAGAATAGCACTGAGAAAGGTTTGGACGTCGTCTGCTTTGAGAGTGGAAAGAGTAGTGTTTTGAGTTTTGTTGACGGTTTGAAAAGAGTTGAGCAAGAAATCCATGTTGAGAGCCGCAAGCAGGCGGCAATCTTCGAGAGCCCGGGTTGCGCTGAGAGATAAAGTGGAGCGGCGTCGAAGCCACTTGTCGACTAACAATAAGAATTTGCGGGCTTGGGATAAGGACTTGCGGACGGAGAAGCGCCCGTAGTCGTAGACATTGGCTCTGGTTTCGTTTTTAGGAAGGACAGATTTGCAATAGGAAGGGTCAGGGGTGGACTTGCAAATGCTGCCTGCAGACACAGGACTCGTTGGAGAGGTATCTGCGGCCAAAGATACAGACCCAAATAAAGCAACAACTAGGAACAAAAATGAAGCTGAAATCGCCAGCTTAGAACCCATTACGTTTCGAATTAATGTGTATTGGGTACGTGATGGCCTGGCTCAATATATAGCGGGTCAGGGTCAGAGGAGACAATTCCAATTAGCTAACTAGCTTAATAATCAATAGGGTAGTTGGCGTAATGAATTCTTTGAGGCTCTTTCTATTTGGGTGGTCAACTTTCTTTTAAGAGAATGCGCGTTCATCTTCTACTTGATGTCATTGTATAGGTTGCCACGAACAGGGAACGAACCAAGATCTTATGCAAATTTCGATTGGAAGCCTAGTACGTTGTCTAATCACTTAGATGGTATTTGGTGATTGGCTTAGCACTTAGATGGATTGTGCCATTTGTCAATGGTGGGGTCGGTGCCAACCGGATTAATATATATATATATATATGGTGACATATATCCAAATGCTGTATTTATATCAAACCATATATCTCCAGGCCTAATTTGTTTAAATCGATCTGCAGACATGCATACATGTAAAATTATAGCAACCTATTTGCTACAATATTCCACTTTTAACAATTTTCAATTCCATAATATTCTGATAGTGGGTGGTGTTTTAAATACCAAAAGGAATGAATGTATTGTCACCTAACCCAGAAAAGTAGAGTAAAGATAAACTAATAAAAGGAAAAAAAGAAGAAGATTAGCACATTCGAGTTCCAATTGGTGACGGTGGATTTTTATTGGATTTGCTTTGGTACCTTCTATGGCAACATTGTGTTTGGAATTGTGCGTGATAATTCAACACAATACACCAAAGCAATTAATTGTAAGTCCCACATATTTCACCGTATGTTGAAACGTCTTTGAGACCGACCCCACGTCCCCACCCACCAGAATGGAAGGTGCATGCATGATTTTTAAGGTAACCGTAAGGCAATATATTCACTAATTCATTCCATTTATGTTTTGGACAATGGACAGTACATTTATTTTAATTAAATAAATTTGTATTAATAATGATTTAGATTGAGAGACGACCGTCTATGATCGTAACGTGTTAAACTATAATGAATTATAATTAGGAGCTCAACCTAAATACCACTCTAGCTTTCCTATATAATAGCTAGTTATCGTGGATTAGGTGATTAATGACTTGCTAAGACATAAAGAAAGTTAACTTGAAGGTTTGACTGAAAACATGCATTGTGTAACCGCGTGGACTTTTCCACTTGAGCTAGCTCATACTATTACTCACACAGTCACACTGTCAGAGGCTGAAGCTGATCAAGATCGACGGTGGACGCAGACCATACAGGCCTGTACAAATTCCAGAGCTTCATTCGTTGTCCTACCTTACAAGTTGGGTTTATATAAGTGACGACCAAGTCAAACGTATTAGAATCCTCAGTTCCAACCTTGCGTTTAACACGGAAACATGTGGTAGCTAGCTGCAACCCTGCAACCCTGCAAATGGAATGAAGCTTCCTCAATCTATACCTCAAATCTAATGTATAATCCCACTTGCTTGATAAAATAATTAACATAACTAATTTGTATTGACCCCATATTATATACCTAATAATAATTTGAATCACATAGCGCTAATAATTAAGACCAAGAATATTTTCTCCATCTACCTAGATCAATCTAAAATTTGTATACTATATATAATGATATATAGTTCAATTTATATATTATAAAACGCTCTAGTGAGATATCTAGTCGTTAGAAGTAGATCCAATAATTAATAAAAAAGCATACGAAAAGTCAAATTGTGTCACGAGTTGAAGTTGCATTCTTAAGGTGTGACTCCAAGTTTGAATTCCAACGTGTATGCTGTCATGCTGATATGTTCTCAACGTTAGTCCAAACAAAAAAAAAAAAAAAGATATCTTCTCAACGCTAGACTTAGACACCCTCCAATCCAATATACTAATATACAGAGCAAAGCAATTAATTTGGCACGGAAAATTTGAATTAGTTCGATCGCTTGAAAGGTTGGTTACTTGGTTATATCCAAGGCCGGTCTTGTAAGTAGGCAAATGAATGAGATAAGGCCCTCAAATATTAATATATTTTTAGGTCCCCAAAAGTTTTTCTCAGGGGTTTTCCTGCAATGAAAGTATCATTTCAACAAAAAAAAAAAAAGAGTCCCCTAAATTTTATAAATCCTTTGTATATTATGTCTGGTTTTGGCAAGGTCCTACCTAAACAATAAACACATAACATGTTGTGAAATCATTTATTAATTTTTCTCTTCAAGTTTCTTAAATAGTTGATCACATGCCCAAGAATATAAGATGGTTTAATGGTGAATATTGTATATATATAGCTATATGTACCTACTTAGCTGGCCACAAACGTCGCTTAATTGATTTTGAAAGCTCATTCAATTCATTAGGTTTCTCAATTCAATTGTCCAACGTAAAATGGACATTCAGTCATTAATTTGGGCAACGGCTTTAAGTCTCTTAAATAGAGATTAGGCTTTCTAGTTTACTTTTCTTTGGTCAGGGGGTGCTGCATGTGGAGAAATGGTTCCACTTCTTTGCCTTCTTATATTGATTAATTAAGATTTTAGTAGGTATAGATTCATGATTAAAATACTCTGATTAATCAAACACTTTGATTAAAATACTCTGATCATTTGATTTAGTAGATGATATCTAATATCTTATTTATCAAAAACATGTCATAAATTTATATATCATAACGATAATTTTTAAATTAGTATAAAAAATACTTTAATGCTTGTATATAAAGAACTCATATATACATATATGCAATTGCATATTCAAAACCTTCTGTTTTATATATTTGACGAGGACATTTTGAACTCGTCATTTTGAACTTAAAAATAAATGCTCTTATCAGTAGACAAGTCAATAATTCAGGATAAGCCGAGAGGAGTCAAAATTAATCGATTAACTAATAAATTTCTAGCTACGCAGCTTAGAAACTAAACAAATAAAGAATATTATTATATATATTCTATTTCTTGAAGTGAAGTATATATATATATATATATATCAATCTCGAAGTGAAACTGTGAAAGCATAGAATAATATTAATCTCGAAATTAATAAAACAAGGAATATATATTGAAAAATGAAAATCTAGATACCGGCCCCTTAACATGGATGACCCAATTGTTGCAGCTTAGCGTGACGTTTCTCACAGTATTGTCACATGTCGAATGCTTGTTGGAAAATTCATAATGGAATAACTAAAGCAAGGACGTCTCTGAAGTCTTTCTCCAAAAAAAATGTAGACTTTCAAATTTGACATATCTAATTATTTTCTTGATAAAGCTTTATTTTTATTCTGTGACATGCATATAATTGTTATCAATTTGTTATTATTGAGTTTAAAGATTAAAGAATTATTATTTTTGCAGCTTAAACATATATATTGATAATTATTAGCACTAGGCACTAGCTAAGAACCAGTGGTAATTTTTCTAAGTTGATGACCATTAATTTTCTAATGTCCTTGGTAATAACTTATAAGTGTCTCGAAAGTTCACGATGTATAGCACTAGCCTGTATCAATCTCGAGTGTATGGCATGCATCATGCATGAAACAGTTTAGCTGTTTCAATATTTTTGTAATTGGTTTCCGATTTGCTTTTGAAGACTGAGAAAAACAATATTGTAGGTGTCAAGATATGAGGTGATTAATTAATTAATTGGGGTTTGTGGGGAGAAGTTGAGCCAAACTTTCAATAGTCTTATGAATAATGCTGTTTGAATCAAATTAAGTGACCAAATGAAATGGACCAAATGAAGTATGTGTCATTTGGGGAGATATGGAAATGAGGACCACCTCCTCAAGTGACACATCACTTGATCCCACTCATTTAATCACTTAATTTGGTCCAAATAACATTACTCTAGTCTTATATATAGATCGAGTCTGGTCAACAATGGAGGCAAATAACTCTCATATTGGACAAACCAAACTCTTAATTAATTTAGCTTTCATTTTTATTTAAAATCAGTATAATTGACATTTGTTGTAGAAATGAAATTATCAATATACCAAGTTATATGTGTTGGCAATTTGGCATGAATACTGATTCATCTCTAAAACAATTATAAAAAAAATTTAAACATGATGATAATTAATTAAGATATATCCAAGAATATTGTCCTGGTATTAAAATAAGCCACCAGAAAATGGCACTCCTGTTTGAGGCAGCCAATTGTCTCCAAGGAGTAAGTTGGAGACTGTAAAATTTGTGGCATCCGTAGTGTCATTGATGACATGATAACCGGGCCATGTAACCCGGTTTGTAGTATCCGATCCAGGCCCACTGCTATTATACTCAGCATAATACAATGTGGTTAGCGCAAAATTTCCATCCCACTCACGCCAACCTGCCTCATCTATCAAACTATCCATGAACGATTGCATGTAGATTGTCCTAGAATACTGTTTCCATGGCCTTCCTAGATACGTCTTTGTACTGCCATCGGTCGAAGCCAAGTCGTCAGCAGCCCTGATACTACAATTGTGGATTGAAATACCCGTGTTTTGGTTCGGGTCACTTCGACCCTGAGCTGTGATGGCATTGAATTGGCCCTTCATTGCCAGCCGTGGATATATGTTGCAGTTTTGGAACACAACCGCAGCATTTCCAAATATGAAGTCCACTGTGCCATAGATGTCACATTCTCCGTAGAACTGCCTCAGAGAATGTGTATATAAGGTGTCTTGGTACCCTTCAAAGCTGCAGCTATGGAATGTCGACAGATCTGCCCCATTTCGAACCGCGACTGCTTGGTGTTTCATTGCCCCCGCAGTGTTACGAAAGGTTATGTTTACAGCAACAAACCCAGGTGCAACTACAGCTGCAACAAAAATTTAACAAATATTGGATGTGATCAAATTAATTTACTTCATTTGAACCATATATTTTGAAATTGACGAATTTCATATTATTGATTCATTCATCTTACCAAATGTTGCTGAGTTGAAAGTTGTCCAGCCATCTTGAACACTTCGGTTGCCTGTGACAACAGTCTGGTTGATACCATCCCCAATCATCATGAGGTACTTCTTTTTCTTTGCAATGCTCACATACTCTTCATAGATTCCAGCCTTGATGTAAATCAAAAAGTAACCCTTAGAGGGTGCAGAGTTGTTGGGTGCGGCTGCAACGGCGTCGTTTAGGGTGGTGAAGTTTCCACTCCCGTCCTGACTCACAGTCACAACGTCCCTGACCAACACATGATCATTATTCTGAAGCAGTTTTCTCCCATAAGCCGCACCGTTTTGGCCACCCACTTTCAGCGGCAGGCGTCCGTTTCGAAACTCGAGCTGTTTCCTTCTGGGTAACTGCCACGTGGCAATCCCCTTTTTGTTTTTAGGCACCCAGCCCTTTGTGAAAAGAGCTAGATAAACGCTGTAGAGAGTGGAGTCGTTTGTGAGTGGGAGTGAGAGACCATTTTTCAGGCGCCAATTTGCTGAAAGTGTGGATTGTATGCCGTCCAAACAGGTCTGCTGGTTGGTCAAAAGAGCACTGAGCATTGTTTGGACATCGTCGGCTTTGAAGGTAGACAGAGTTTGATTGGTGTTATGGAGTGTTTCCAAGGAGGTTGATAGAAAATCAATGTTAAGTTGTGCAAGAAAGTGGCAGTCCTGGAGAGCAAGGACTGCAGATTTAGAGAGATTAGTAGTGGAGTGGCGTTGGAGGTACTTGTCCACCAAGTTGAGGAATTAACGAGACTGTGATAATGATTTTTGGGCAGCATAGCGGGCAGAGTCATAGACATTGGCGGTGTGGTTGGCAATATGAAGGGTGTGGGGTGAAGCTACAAATGGTTTCTTTGGAGATGGGACTGCTGCTTGGAGTTGGAGTCCTTGGAGTTGGAGCTAGTGCATCGTCTGCAGCTAAACATGGAGATGCAACAACTAATATCAATGGAAGGGAAGAAGATTCAAGATTGAAATTTTGATGAACTCACAGAATGGTTGCGAATCCATTAATTGGCTCCAATGGGATTTGGCTTTGTAAAGTTTACAAGCTATTGATTTGCATATATAGAGATTAGAGAGAGCGAGTGCACGTGAGACGGATTAATTAGGCATTTTCTGGCAATGTATTTGTATAGGTTTCAACACGATTCGTTTCATGTCCAATTGCTATGTCAAACACCTTGAAAACAAGTTCCTAGCTAGCTAGCTAACTCCAACGTTTTCTCATAATAGTAGGCAAATTCCACTATGAATTGAAATTCGTTTTGTATTTTTCCATTTTTGTTGAATATATGTTTGAAGAAAACTTATAAAAATTCGGTAATATACGTTTATTCTTTTCGTAACCAAAATTTGTTGAACCAGATGCTTATTATATATGGTAGTTAGCTAACATAATTTTTCATAGAGTATACTTACCCTTTAAATGGGGTTGGTTGGACACTTGGGCCCAGTAATGTCTGTAACTCACCATTGCAACCTTTTGAGGCCCAAATTTGTCATAAAAATAATTCCAACCTTTTGGACCGGTAATCAAATTTGCTACTATATGAATATGATTTTTTACCTCATCTTCCCAACGTTTCATCAAAATTATATATCAGCAGTAGTCATATTTAGAATATTTTAGATCTCAAATCGAACAATATAATTCTGGTTTGATCCATCTTTAATGTAATATGGAGATATATATATATATATATTATATAGTCTTGTGTCAAATAAGTAATTAAAGGTCTACGTACAGAAATAATGTAATTAGTCCTGCGAGGTCAAGTTAAGCAGCAATGTTTGAATCCCCAGTTCTTTATTTATTTGGGGTAATGGCATTAATTAATATACTAGAACAATCAAACAGATATCTATAATTGATTAATTACGACCCGAATTCATATGAGTGGTAAATGAAAGCAAGTTCCAAGCTTTTGACTGAGTGAGCAAAATGGCATTTCATGGCAACAAATATATTAAACCAGATCTGGTAAAATGGCATCGAGGTGCACTTTTTGAAGTGCTTATAGAGTTGTTTGAATTAATTCAAACTTCAAAGGCAACAACAAGTATATTATAAACATATATAATTTTGAAGTTAGGCCTATAAAATACCAATATTCAAGTTATTGGTAGCTGGGCTTTGAATTGGTTAAATTAGATGGAAGATTTAGGTGCTGGTCAATTAGACAGCCCCTAGGGGCCTAGACGGCCGACTAAAATACCTAAGTTCATATTTCATATATAATCCCATTTAACCTTTTTGTTGCACCAAAGAAAATGTACCATGCCTATGCGCTAGCTCTGAACTATAGAGACATCTTTTTTTATTTTTCTCTAGAGGCCCAATCTCACATTGTACATTGGCCAATGATTCTAGATGATCCACTATGCTTTGATCCCCTCTATTTCTATCAAATAATATAAGGATAGGAGAGATTCGATTATCAGATTTAGAGATTTAATGATTAAAGCGACAACCCATCACCCCTCTATTTCTAGTTAGCCATTAGAAAATAGAAAAGGAGAAAAAATGTAGACGGCACTGTAAGAAATGTAAGCAAAATTCACTCACATTGATGACATAAAATGGGATGATAATTAGGCAATAGAGACTGAAGTGTCTTGATTTTAACAAAAATTTGTGACAATTGGACAGCAAAGACTAAAGTTCTCAATTGCTACCCTATTTTGTGCCACCAATAAAAGGTGTGCTTTGCTCACATTTCTTATAATGCGATATTGGCTTGCTTGTGATTTATTTTGTCTCCACAACCATATAGTAAAGATGATGGTCATTTCTTGTATTTTTCCTTAATTTGGTGGAGGCATAAACTCTTCTTCTAACATTTTTGTTTTGGTTGGTTTGCTAGTGAAATCACTCGTTAACGTCTTTTGGTACATTTTGATTAAAGGACATAATAAGAGTTAATTACACTTACACTTACACTCCTTGAGGTTTATCGTCTTTTCACATACATCCTAAGATTTTAACAATTACACATGCATCCTCTAAGGTTTCAAAACTGTTGCATATAATCCTCTATAGTAAGACGAAAAATAATGAGAAATTATACAAAAAGGCATGCTAAAGAGTTAAATGGTCTAATAAAATTACTCAAAGTGTAAGGTCCAACCTTAATACAAATATTTTCTTTTTTGTTTATTTATTTTTTTCTCTTGTAAGGGATTATATGCAATAGTTTTGAAACTTCAGGAGATGTATGTGTAATTTGAAAACCCACAGAATGTATGTGAAAATACGATAAACCTCATAAAATATAAGTGTAATTAACTCGACATAATAACGTGTCTGTCGTTAAGGGAACTTGAGAAATTTCCTTGTCAGGCAGGCCCAATAATAGACTTCCATATCTCGCTCACGGCTCATGTACGTACAGAGATTTATCAGCATGGAAAATAAATGCCTGCCTGATGTTATAGGGTAAAAGGACAGTTGAGGAAATGGAAATTAAATAAACGACTCCACATTTCATAATACAAACAAACTTTTATGGTCTCAAACTCTCCACACAGTCCATAATTAAGTCTGATCATTTGCATTATTTCATGTGCAACTGCAAATGTACAAGTTAGATTATTAGAGGCCAGCATATCGATCATAATGCATCATTAATTGGACTGTAATGATGATGAAGATGATGAAAGTAAATTTAGAGATGGAATGAATCGAATTTGATTTTCACTATATCATAATTATCATTAGTTAGTTCATACCTGCCAAACTTGAAAAGTTTTATATATGTCATACAAATAAAATGGATCAAAATATATTAAAATAAAACGGATTCGCCTTGATTTTCAAAAGTAATATGCAGTATTATAATGACCCTGTAAGAGGAGTATTTAAGGTAAGAGATTACGACAAACTTACTTGAAGAAATAGCATATTAGCATTGGGCTCTTACTTGACGTTTTGGGGATTTATATATACAATTAATTAGTTGACCACACAAAACAGAGTAGAAAATAGAAACATGCAGATGAGAGCTTAGTGTCACGGTCCGCACTTAGAGTTGTGCTTCCGTGACATTAATAAGAAGTATGGAGGGTCAAATGGCAAGAGAATGCCATCCATTTGGTGAAGAGTGGCTGGGTTGCGCGCGTAGAAGGGTAATTTCGTAATTTAGCTGTTTCGGAGTCTTCCGGTTGGAATTTGGAAAATCTAAAAATACCGGTAAATCCAGGAGGCTGAAACGAGTCCAACGCAACTGACGGTTCGTCATTTCGGAGCTCGGATGAATTAATTATTGCCAATTATGACTCCTCGCGCAAGTTGATGTTTCCTCCTACTTTGTGAAGAAAGTTATAAAATGCTCTTTAGGAGGAGACATGGTTTCAAGCTCTCTACCACCTCCGACGCCCACACCCATGGAGCGTTAAGCGAGCTACTCTAGGAACCTGAGAGGACCTAGAGGGCGGGCACATGACTTCCGGAGGGCGGTTATGTGTCTCCGTGGGACAGGAGGTCCCACGAACAGTACAAGCGAGCGGGAGTACTTGTATTACGCTGGGCGCGTGCACACCAGGCTACAAGGGGAATTTCCTTATGCCGCGCCGTATGCACATCACGCCAACTATATGTGAAATCCCGGAGACTTCATGGTGCACATTGGCCATGTAGTACTTAACGAGGGCATCGGCTTGGGTTCGACCACGCGCAATATATGATGCTAGCAGGCACGGGAAGGGGCGACCCCGTGCCAACGAGGGAAGCTAACGTGGGGCATCAGAGAAGAGTTGCTCACTCGGGTGGCATGCTTGCAAGTTGGCTTGCATGTTCAACTTGAGGAAAGGACTATGGGCGCAAGCTAGCCCTTAGTGCCATGACGGTCAAGAGGTGAAACAAAGTAAGACCCGACATGTGAGAATGGAATGCCAGTGTCATAAGAACCTATCGATTGGGCGAGTGTCTTGGCTAAGAACCTTGACACAAGGAAGCAATCGTATAGTCGCTATGAACGAGACTCGAGAGAAGTAGTTCTTGTTGGCAAACCTTAAGAAGGCAACAGATGAGTCTAAATCCTAAACAGAGTAAAAAGAAAGGATGGCTGACCTTGATTCAAAGAAATCTTGACGCCGCACGGGCAAATTCTGCTGCTTAAAAAGTGAGCCCGTGACACTTAGCATATAGCAGCATCTAGGACAAAACAGCCCTTCTCCAATAATTAGCTGTAGCCTGCAATGCATTACACTTAACTGTACACCGGGCCTATTTCAAATTTCAATACAGCTAAAACTCCTTTACTTTAGTCCTTTTCATATATGCTATCCTTCTGGAGATCACAGACTTATATGTCCCGTTGCTCTGTTCTCGATCTACTCTCTACTCACATCTAAGGTTGCTGTGAACTTTTTCAACCAAAAGACAAAGTGGGGTTTGGAAAAAAATGATGAAAAGAGAAGAAATGACAAGACATTATATATAGGTACTGTGTTAATTTTGGTAATACGATGACATTATAACTAATCTGTCTAACCAAAAACTGTTATCCTTGTGACCATGAATTCTAACTAGTAAACTCATGCTAAATGCTAAATTTACTACTCACTTCAACAGTCTATCGCCAACTAATCACGAATTAACTAGCATTACCAGCCTATATAAATATATTCATCACCCATATCCTCTGTCTCTCAATTACTCTCTCTCTCTTACACACAACCATAACCATGTATAATCTAAGATGGAGAACAAAACTCTTGCTTACTGTCTCTACCACTTCAGCCCTTGTCCTAATCCTACTGTTTTCACATACCCATTTCAGAAACACCCCCAAAAGCAGAAGCCAAACCCCACAAATACATGTCCAGAAGCACAACCAAGTAGCCCATTCCACATGCCAAGGCACCCTATACAAGGACCTCTGCGTCCAAACCCTCTCAAAATTCTCAAATCTGGCCTCCAAATCAGTCCCACAAATCATATCTTCTGCTGTAAACCACACCATGTACGAGGTCAAAGCCTCCTCCACCAACTGCACAGGCATGAAAAAGAAGGTGTTGAAGCTCGGCCCTCTGCAGCAGCGAGCTCTCGACGACTGCCTGGAGCTCTTCGATGACACCATCGCGGAGCTGAAAGCCGTTATGTCTGACCTCTACCCACAGAAACACACTGCCTCCAAACACTACAATGACTTGAGGACCTTGCTCAGCGCTGCAATGACCAACCAGTTCACATGCCTAGAAGGGTTCGATTCCAACAGAATTGGGAACAATAATATTAATGTGAGAAAAGAAATCGAAAGCAGACTAAAAACAATCTCTCAGCACGTGAGCAATGCCTTGGTGATGATCAAGAAGATTCCGGGAGTTGATAAGTACGTGTCTAAGGAGGAGGAGTTCGCTGAGTACGGACCCATGAAAAATGGGTTCCCTTCATGGGTTTCGTCCAAAGATCGAAAACTCTTGCAGTCTTCGACAAATGAGACCCAATATGATTTGCTGGTGGCCAAGGACGGCACTGGGAACTTCACCACCATCAGCGAGGCAGTGGCTGCGGCTCCAAATTCAAGCGCAACCAGGTACGTGACTTAATTAATTTGCTAGTTAACTTGCTACTTAAGTAAATTAATTCGAATTCAAAGTTGAATGTTGGACACTTGGACATATGTATGTATAGGTTTGTGATATACATAAAAGGGGGTGCATATATGGAGAATGTGGAGGTTGTGAAGAAGAAGACGAAATTGATGTTTTTAGGAGATGGGATTGGAAAGACGGTTGTGAAAGCCAGTAGGAATGTCGTGGATGGCTGGACCACTTTCCGTTCTGCCACAGTCGGTGAGTTTAATTTCTCTTCGAACTCTCAATTAATTAAATAAATGCTTCTTAATTACATATTATTCAACTTTGATTTGCAACATATATTCTTCTTCAAAATTCAAACTGGGACAGTACGTATCGATCCCACTCTCGTGATCGAGGCTAACTTGTCCCACAGTGCATGTGATGTTGGATAACAGGATAAGTGGTAATAATGCCCTTCATTAAGTTGTAGGACTCATTAAGGACTCGTGTTGTACTACTTGTAGGACCATTCTATACATATATATATATGCCCACAACCACAAAGAGCCAAAAAATGCCTTAAATTGAATACATTCAAAAAAACAAGTCAACTAAGGAATGATTCTTAGCACTTTAATTTGATTCAATTACTTCTCTAATATCTAATAAAGTTTACTTGAAGAATTACAACGTACAAATAACTTAATTAAGGGGCTCATCATCATATATAAAATGGAACTTGAAGGTTCTCAGTAGAGGAGGCAACTCATTGGGAGTCTTGGACTGAGCTTTTGAAATTGGAACCTTGTATACGAATTCTGAACCACATGTTAATTGCTAGCTGAGTGAGCTTTCAGCCTTTCACCCACAAGAAAAGCCGAAAAGGGTAGAAAGTCCATAAAGCATTTATGTGCGTCATGATTGCCAATTACTTTAAAAAATGACCAAAGCCTCTGATGGCTGATGGAGATGAGAGTAGGCAGCAGTAGTCAGATTGTGTTAGTGTCGGTAGCAGAGGACCCCAATTCCCAAATCCATTTGGCCATTTCTTACTTGGCCTGGCCCTGTCTCGTGGATGATAGAAACGCGTATTTTGATCAATTTGTCGGGAAACAAAGATATGTATCTAGCTTTTTACTTTTTTTAAATCAATCATCTAACAAGTAACAGCTAACTGAGATCTTGTTGCATATAATTATTGTATTATTCACTAAAAATTTATAATAAAGTTCAATACAAACATGGTAGGTGGGTATCATGTTCTCCTTAGTTGATTACTTGATTTCATCTCTCTCTCTCTCTCTCTTATGTGTGTACAATTTACATATATGTATATATATAGTTCCCATTTTTATTTATTTCAAGTTTAACTATTCATTTTGGGGTAATAATGTTATATGAACATGTCCTTGTTTTGGACAAAAAAAGTGCCCCAGTGTCAAAATCCCAATCAAATAAAGCCAAATTTGGGTTGAAAAATTGGGGACTATTTCTGTTTTGTGTAGACAAGTCCTATATATATATATATATATATATATAATGCCTTCAACAATTTGTTTGGTGTTCCATTCCAAGTTGTGAACTAGTATTACCAATAACAACGTTAGTAATGCTATTAGTATATATGCTAACATTTTCAACTGGAGACGATCTTACCTACTCTCGTTTCTACAATCAATCACCAATGGAATGGAGAGCTACAGCATCTGTGTTTCTAATTCAAAAGAATTCTAGTTTTGTTTTTTCACTCCTTTTTGGCCGGCCCTTGTACTTCATATTCTCTCGTGTTCTTTAACAAAACATTGCTTGGAAAAAAAGGGTGACGTGCAGTGCCAAAAAAGCTCTGAAAAGCCTGGAAAGTATGGCCTTGCTTATCTTTGCAAATTGGACCACGGTGGCTTTGAAAAAGCCCAACAATGTTTTCTTCCTTTAATGACCCATCACAATATGACATTGGGTTTGAGTTAACAACAACTTGTACTTCACTTGGAGACCTCTGGTTCTTAATAAAGACATTGGGCTTGGAAATTGGGCTTTCTTTTGATGATCTGTTGAAGTGTTTGTTGAAATGCCTGAATGAGTTTTTTGTTTCAGCTGTGGTGGGGGACGGGTTCATAGCCAAAGGCATTACCTTCGAAAACTCGGCAGGGCCAAGCAAACACCAAGCAGTGGCCTTGAGGAGTGGCTCCGACCTTTCAGCGTTTTACCAGTGCAGCTTCGTGGGCTACCAGGACACACTCTACGCTCATTCCCTCCGCCAATTCTACCGCGACTGCGACATCTACGGCACTGTAGATTTCGTCTTTGGCAACGCCGCCGTCGTCTTCCAAAACTGCAATTTATACGCTCGCAAACCAAACGACAACCAGAAAAACATAATCACCGCCCAAGGCAGAGAGGACCAGAACCAAAACACCGGGATTTCAATCCTCAATTCCAAAGTCGCAGCAGGTTCTGATCTAATCCCAGTGAAATCTTCCTTCAAAACGTATCTGGGTCGTCCATGGAAAGAGTACTCGAGGACTGTGTATCTCAGATCTTACATCGATGATTTGGTAGACCCTGCTGGGTGGTTAGAGTGGAATGCCACATTTGCGTTGAGTACCTTGTATTATGGGGAGTATTTGAACCGAGGACCGGGTTCCAATACGAGTGCAAGGGTGACGTGGCCGGGTTACCGGGTCATCAACACCTCCACTGAAGCCAGTCAGTTCACGGTTGGGGCATTTATTCAAGGAAATGAGTGGCTAAATTCAACCAGTGTCCCTTACTTTCTTGGTTTGAGTTAAAGGCACAGCAACTTAATGCCTCTAATTCTCTTATTTCTTGTTTCAATATCAATATTGCTAAGAAGATATTAAGTACCCAATTCTTAAATATTTAGAATTGGTATGTTCATATTCTTAAACCCAAATGCAGATCAAAATTTAAAAAGATGGTTCGAATCAGTTTAAGGTGTAGCATTATTTATTGGCATTTAGAACACCATAGGATCTCCATTGTTAGTCCAGAAACAATGATAGCAATTTCTGCAACAAAACCGTAAATCGCGGGATTTGAAGCGGAGATGGTGAAAGCCCAGGTGGGAAATGAAGTTTGGAAGAGGCTGCAATGATGAAAATGGCTACCACATGCCTGCATGCTCTGCTTTTCCCACTAAATTACAATCTTGGAGGTATCACCGTACCCTTCAACTTTGCTGAGTATTTGTTTATGCTTTCTAAATGACATGCCATCACTAGATTCCCACTGGATAAAAATTTAAAAGAAATCAGCATGAGACCCCACAAGAGTACACTTTTTTCTGTTTTTCCTTTAAGAACAAATTATTGTTCAGTACCCAACTTCTGTTCAATACTCTTCTTTAGAATTAGAAAACATGTAATCGATTTGGTCAAAAAGAAAACATGTAATCGATAGTTTACATTTAAAGTTCATCAATATATATAGTAGATTGTTGGTTATATATGTCTCGCAGTATAACGTACTAGATTGTCTAACTAAGTGTACGTTGAAAACAATTTTTCATATTAATCCACTACATGAATGTTAGACTAATAATAAGAAAACCAATACATATGTGCAGAGTAAGGACTTGCAACAAATTATACGTGGCATGCAATTCATGAGAAAGTTTGTATGAATTAATTACCATATGAATGGTGTGAATGTCATTATTGCAGGACTAGAAAGGTAGTTCGATGGCATTGAAGGATTGGAATAAAGTGCACACACATTGAAGTTGAGACCCATATTGTGGGACCATGGTTTATTAAACTTAGAGTCGCCATGAGGTTTCCTCCAAATCTCTATAAATACTTTCTTATATGTTCAAGTTCAAAGTAATGTTATTCATGGTTTCAAGTTTATTTACTTGATCTTATTCAAGTCGTCAAAATCCTCGGAGGGCCTTCAGCCAGCACCACACCAGTGTCCACATATTTCTAAGAGTTTTTTTTTTTGTCTTTTTACAAGATGTATTGGTGAATTAACAAGGTGGCGATTTTATCATTTAACAATATTCATCTCGTGAAACTTCATATGGAAATCCATCCAAGTTGAGCCCTGTCTTCCCAATGTTGGAGATAATTAATGAATTTCATTGCAAATGCATGGTGTCAGCTTTTTAGCTCATCTTGATTCGTTACTCCAAATAACTTGTGTTTTACAGGAGAGGCACATAACTTATAGCTAGAAGATGAACATGAATGCATGCTTTTGCATAATTGCATGTGGGAGGGTACCACAGTACCAGAGGAGCACATGATGCTATGAATAAGCCATTTTCAGAAACATGGTCTTGGGGTCAAATCTGTAGCTGGGCCGTCGCTTTCTGATCAGAAAGCTCATAATTGATCATCCATTTTCATTATTAATTCCCTTTTATCCAAACCCTTGATTGTGTTCTGAGTATTATTTTTAATTTTCTATATAACAAATTTGTAATTTAATAATACATATGTATTCTCCCTCCTCCATATATCCTTCTTTCTGGATGCTACTTTTGGGTAACATGCTTTGGGTCCTCTTTGCCTCTTGTGTTCTAAATTCTAAAGCGAAGGTTTAATTAAAATGCCCCACGGCACCCACCATATATATATAATGCTGTACCGCATTTGCAATTCACAGGGGTCCGATCATTAAAAGAAAATTTTAGGAAATATTAATAATTGATCCTCTCGACATGACACTGAAGATTATAACTTTTTGAAAGCACATTCTTTATACTGAGAGTATTATGCTTCATCATATCATCTTTTGCTAATTAATCTCGACAGGGATGAAATACTTTTGGGATTTGAGTGTTTAGTGACACATTTCAAGCAACACTCTAACTCTTTGTTCAACACTTCAACTCCAATTTTGCCCAAGACACCAAATGTCGCTGTTAATCCTTTTTAAAAATAATGAGCTTTCCCCTTTGAATGTTCTCTTTATTTCAGCTCTAAGTATCAGCAATGAGAGTGCAATCCGCTTTAAAAATATGCAAAATCCATAATGTCTAGTATCACTAATTCACTACACAATATAAATAGTACTTGTACTTTCAAATTTGTGGACTTCATTGTGATTAATAGGGTGTTATTGGCATTGTGTTAAATTGGGGATTAGAACCAGAAGGCTTATCCATATTTCTTGATTCAAGGACCAAAGACCAGGCACTACTGATGCATATGGCCATATGGGCCTTTATTGACCATTTTGTGACTCAATACAGAACTCATAGACCTTCAGAAGCAAATCCACGTTTATGGCCACTACTTTTCTCCGACAGTATTTTCAGTTCAAACATTGAACCCATGTTTATATGTTCTTCACCTTTCTCTTACAGCAATTTTGACGTTTGTGTCTCAGATTATGGGCAACAACAGTTCCTCTAAGCTCAGTTCCAAAGTAATTGGAACATAGCTCAGTTATAACTATAAGAATGAAACAGGGTTCCAAATCAACTTATTATATCATAACCTACAGGATTAAGCCCGTGACCAGCATTCTCCAAGACAGTAATTTACTTGGACATAATTCCAAGTACTTTCTACTTCCAAGAATTACTGAACAAAGAAGTGAAACTATTTCTGTACACACTGTGTCACAGTCCTATAGCAGGCAATGGATGATAGGCTTTTGCAATTAAGGTTAAAGGTACCTGTCATAGCAATTCGCAAACTTCTCATTATCACAACTGAGCTTGTACTAAAATTTTTTTGATAAATAAGTAAACCCTTCAAAAATATATTAATAGAGCTTTAGACTTTAGTGCAAATCGGACTCCCACGTGACTGTGATGTGAGCAGTCCATATAGAGGAAACCCAAAATTGACATTACACAATATCCAAAGGAGCATGCACAGTGAACCAAAACAGTGACAAAAGGCCTCATTGTGAAATAATCCAAATTAATTAACAAAAGGCAAGCCTTTATTGGAGAATGTGGACTTAATTATGATTATGGCCAGGCTCATGTTAAAGAGGGAGCTTGCAGTTTATAAATACTAAGGGGGGTGTGTCCGGTTCTCCCACTGCGGCTTATTACGGGTTGGCAGTTGGGGCAGCCAAAATGGGTCTGTTTGGTTTCTCTTTCACACTTGGCTTCCTGCTCCTCACTTGCTTTACCACTCTGCTGCTCTGCAATGCCAATCCTGCCTACTACCACCACCCAATCCAACACCACCACCATCCTCGCTTTGCCAGTCACAACTACAGAGATGCTCTTACCAAGTCCATCCTCTTCTTTGAAGGCCAGAGGTCTGGAAAGCTCCCTCCTAACCAGAGGGTTACTTGGAGGAGAGACTCTGGTCTCTCAGATGGCTCAGCCATGCATGTATGCTAAAAAAAACCCACCTTTACCTTTTTTTTATGTCATTGTTTCTTTAGTTTTGTTTATGTGGGAAGATTTATATGAAGTGGGATTTACTCATTTCAATGTGATGCTTTGAAATGCAGGTTGATTTGGTTGGAGGGTACTATGATGCAGGGGACAATGTGAAATTTGGGTTTCCCATGGCTTTCACCACCACCATGCTTTCATGGAGTGTTATTGAGTTTGGTGGGTTGATGAAGGGTGAGTTGCAGAACGCCAAGGAAGCCATTCGTTGGGCCACTGATTACCTCCTCAAAGCAACTGCCCACCCAGACACCATTTATGTTCAGGTTTCAATTTTTTTGCTTTTGCTATGCATTCTTCATATTTCTGCCTGTTCTTTCTGTTAGAGAACCAGCCTTTTGCTTTTCATTGTTTCTTTTTCCAGAAATTTAAGGTTGATTTTGAGTGTTTACTTGGCAGGTTGGTGATGCTAACAGAGACCATGCTTGTTGGGAGAGACCAGAAGACATGGATACTCCAAGAAGTGTTTTCAAGATTGACCAAAACACCCCTGGCTCTGAAGTAGCAGCTGAAACTGCTGCTGCTCTTGCATCTGCTTCATTGGTCTTCAGAAGAAGTGACCCCACTTACTCCAAACTTTTGGTCAGGAGGGCTATCCGGGTAAGTAAATATTTAAAACAGGCCAAACTTCAAATTTAACAAAAAAAAAAAACAGGGTATTCCTTTACTGGTTTAATTTTCCAAATTTCCCAAAAAAATTGATATCATATTTGCTTGTGTGTCTAGGTGTTTGAGTTTGCTGATAAGCATAGAGGAGCCTACAGCACCGGATTGAGGAAATATGTATGCCCCTTCTACTGTGATTTCTCTGGTTATCAGGTAAACATTTCATTTTTCAAGTATCCCCAATTAATAATTGTTGTTTCTACAAAGGGTGGCTAAAGCTATTAACTTTTTTATGTTTTAATTATTCTAGGATGAGCTGTTGTGGGGTGCTGCCTGGCTGCACAAGGCCACCAAGAATCCAACCTATCTGAGCTACATTCAAATTAATGGCCAGATTCTTGGGGCTGCAGAGTATGATAACACATTTGGATGGGATAACAAGCATGTTGGAGCAAGAATTCTTCTCTCCAAGGTCCCATTTCTAAAAATATATTTACTTTCATGCTTAATCATTAATCTTCCATGGTTGTCCAGTCTTTAATTCAAAATGTGGCCTTTGCATTTACAGGCATTCCTGGTTCAAAAGTTAAGATCTCTTCATGACTACAAAGGCCATGCAGATAATTTTATCTGCTCCATCATTCCAAGAGCCTCTTTCTCTTCAGCCCAATACACCCCAGGTACTCTCTCTCTCTCTCTCTCTCTCTCTCTCTCTCTCTCTCTCTCTCTCTCTACAAAGAGTCAAGAGTGGTCCTGTTTATAACGGCTAGTGCTCGATCTTGGTTTTTGTTGCAGGTGGTCTCCTGTTCAAAATGAATGATAGCAACATGCAGTATGTGACCTCCACTTCATTCCTGGTCTTAACCTACGCCAAGTACTTAACCACTGCCCGCCAGGTGGTGGTTTGTGGTGGAATTACCATCACCCCGAAGAGGCTCCGAACCATTGCCAAACGACAGGTCTAATCCTAATCTTAATCTTATATGTCATATTTAATTAAAGACATTCATTCCTCTTTTGTTTAGATAAGCAAGTATCATTGTCTTAATTAATCTCGTTTGCTCTTTCTAATTATAATATTGTGATTTGTGAATGAATTAATGGATTTTACCAGGTGGACTACCTACTAGGAGACAACCCTTTGAAGATGTCCTACATGGTGGGTTATGGGCCAAGGTACCCACAAAGGATACACCACAGGGGATCATCACTACCGTCCATTGCTTCACACCCAGCCAAGATCCAGTGCTCCTCTGGCTTCAGTGTGATGAGCTCCCAGTCCCCCAACCCCAACATCCATGTGGGTGCAGTGATTGGTGGGCCCGACCAGCATGACAGGTTCCCAGATCAACGGTCAGATTATGAGCAGTCAGAACCAGCCACTTACATTAACGCACCCCTTGTAGGAGCACTTGCTTATCTTGCTCACTCATTTGGCCAGCTCTAGTCAGTCGATCTCAGTCTACTACACCCACAAGAAATCAAGAAAAAGATTCTCAGATTCTCCAACTTGTTAGGTGTTTTTTTTTTTCTTTGAATATTTTTTAGCTCCAACCCCAAACTATGAAGCACAAGGGTCAAGGTCGTCTAGATGGCCAGCCTTGGCTCATTTCATATTAGGTTAATATAATATAAATATTGTTTACAGCTAGTTTATCATCCATTGGCGCGAGAGAAAGTTTCGTGCCAGTAACGGAGTTTATATGTAAAAGTTATGGGCTCGAAGTTTGGCCATTGAATTTGATTGAGCAAAAAGAAATGAAAAGAAGATTGGCCATTGGGTTGCTTTTTTAACTCCTATTCTAATTTCGTCGCTTGTTCAGTGAAATTTGTCCTCTAGTGTTTAACTAGCAATTACTTGGTGTGATTTGAGTTAATCTTGGTGCCGTTGGAATAAAATTAATAAATAAAATAAAAGGTTGCAATAAGATATAGCTGGGTCCATATATAAAATGGTATTGAAAGTATATTGTCGGATGTTCTGCCCTAGGAGCTAAATAAATACAAGAATCCAAAGCAAGGTGTTAGATCCAAACCACATCACTTAGGAGGGTGTTCCGAGTTTAATGTATTTTAAAATTTATAAAATCTATCAAAATTTAAAAAAATTGGGTGAAATTTTTATGAAATTTGTTATGTGCAAAAAATGCATTCAAATTCAACCAAATCTATCCAAATTTATTAGAATTCTTTACTTAATGAAATTCATGACTTTTTTAAGACATTTAAATTTTATTAAAATCTAAGTTGGAGACACTTAAAGTTAATTAAAATCTAAATTAAAAACACTTAAATTTTATTAAACTTTTAAAATTTAATGAAATTTAAGTTGAAACACCCCTAATAACATTTATACTTTGTTTGTAAATTAATAAGCAAGAAAAGGATTATAAACAATAAGAATTGGGGGTGTCGTCAGTGGATAATGTTGTGGGTTTCACGAGTATTTGACCATTGAAATGAGTGGAAAAGAGAGAGATGAAGAAAGAAGATTTTGCTGTGGCATGTGATGGTTGGGGACTGGCCTGGGGGATTGTGGATCGTATGGTCAAAAAAGCTGGTATGTATATGCAGGCTAGCTTGTCAGTGGTGTCAGGTGTCAGATGTGGGTGTAAAGCGCGAGAAAGTGGCTACTGGGTAGCCCAGCCCAGCCTAGCCTAGTATACTCGTCTTTCTGACAGGGAGTGTATCAGAATCGAGAGGTCACATGCTCTGTTGTTGAGGCCCAACTCCATTTCCAATCTAGTGATCTTTTCAAAGGAAGGGTCCAAAGGGACCAAAAGACATTCCGACTCTGGTATTTAATTCAACTGGAGTATAAGATCTATTGAGACTAAAGATAGATTCATTTTAGTGAAGCACATGGATTGAAGTATTGAACCAAATGTTCTTGGTGAGTGAAGCAATTTTCATTTTACTCTTATATCAATTCATTCTAGTCCCCTTCTATCTAATATGAAATATCTGAATGCATGAGTTCATCACATCTATTCAGTCATGCCAGTTTGTGGTCCTTTGATTTCTGGCTCATCATCTTACGCTTGGAAAATTAGGAAAAATCTGGATCTAAGTGCTTTTTGTAGGTTTGAAACATTTATATCATGTTGTGTTATCTAGTAAAGATTTACCATAGTCTTGACAGATTTCCCTTTTGAACAAAATTATAATCCATGACAATCTGTTTTGGCATATTAGACTTATTAGTTAATTAACTTAATTCACAAGAGCTTTATTACAACAGTAGAACGCTTCAGAAGAGCTTGGATATAATTCCACATTCATACAATTCATACACAAGCGTAACTTTATTTCATTTGTACAACTATTACCTTGGGAAGTGTCATTGAGTTATGGGATAGACAGCCGAGTAACTGTTGCTTAATGTGGGTCATCGCTTGCTGGAGGAATCGATTTTACCTGAAACAATGTAGACATAATGAATTTTATGAAGATGACTCATTTGATCCTTAAGCACAGATGGGCACTAATCCTATCGAAATCAGTCTTAATTTATTCAAAATAAGATAACCAGAGTATAGCTCATTCTTTATCCACACGTATACCCCAAAAATTATTCACATTCTAATAACAAGTACTCACCAAATCACGGAACTTCAGAATGTAGAACATCTCAAGATATCGTCGGGTCTCGCGCCTTTCAAGCTTTGATACATGCTTCCAGAAACCATAAACGCCAGCCAATGTCATTAGTCTTTCAGAGTAAATCTTCCATGTGTACCTACAACATTACAAAAGGTCTCTCTAAACTTCAAATAACACATGGTTAAAGAAGTGCGATTCCATTAGTATATAAAGTTTTACTAACCTTTCATAAATTCTTTTAAGGCCTCCCTCTGAGATTGTATTCCAGTAGCTATGATCCTCCTTGCACCGTTGAAAGAAATCTGCCATAAGTGCAGAAGCCTGTTCAGGGTGATAAGGATCAAAATGAAATCCTGATATACCGTGCTCAATAATATCTGCAGGACCACCATGGCAAGTGGCAAATGTTGGCAGGCCACAAGTCATGGCCTCCACAACTGTGAGTCCAAAAGCTTCATAAAGTGCAGGCTGCAATTACAAATTAAACAAAGTAAATTAGAGTAGCCCAGGGACTTTTATATGAAACAAAATTGACTGGCCCTATGTACCTGAACAAAAGCACCTCCTGTATCTGCTATGTAACGATATAGCTCACCGTTACGTGCTCGATTAGTTTGGGCTGATATCCATCGAAATTGACCATTTAAGTTGTACTCCTTTATAAGACTATGCATCTTCTCAATCTCTGCAATCTCTTCTCTATCGTTTGACTTCTTCACATCATTGTAACCAGCCACCAAGACAAGGTTTACCAGATCCCTCAGTTTGGGATTCTTACCATAGCACTCGACCAACCCAGTCATGTTTTTCACCTGGTCCAGTCTTGCCATGGAAAATAATATGGGCTTTGACGGATCATTCAGTATACCACTGAACCAATAAAGAAGAAATATCGTATTATCAAGTGACTGCTACAAATAACTCACATTGTCACATTTGATACACTATGAAAGAACTCACATGTGCTCTTCATTCTGCTCAGGATCATATAGCAACTTTTCTATGGAACCATGTAGGGCTGTAAGTCTCTTTTGCTTCTCAGAGTAAGGGAAATAAATGCACATATCTGCTCCGGGTGACACGATATTGAACTTTGGATCAAAAACATTAATGCCATGAACGACTCGGTACAGCCCTGGAAGAGTGAAAGAGCTGTGGCTCTCATACTGACCGACAGTATTCTTCCTGAAAGAATGGATAAAAAAAAAAGTTAAGCAAACAAGGAAATTAACATCAATAAAATAAAGAACAAGGCAAAGATGAATATGGAGAAGCAATTGACTCCAATTTTCAAAAGCACTATTGATGCTTAAGTTATGGTGTGGGAAGCCTTTTTGTATTACAAATTACCATAGTAGTCTAATTAACAAGGCTAATACCAGATTAAACTAAACACACTGAACCGGAAATGACTAATAATTGTTTCGATGAAAAAAAAAACCAAAACATTCATCTATAACACAATTCCACAGCATAAGGAGACTTACGTTCCTGCAATCTCTTGGTATGTGCTGGTGATTATAAAATCTGCACTATTCATGGCTATTAGGTCAGCCGTGAATTGACTTGAGAAGTGGTATTTATCCTCAAACTTTTTCCAGTATATATCTGAATCTGGATATTTTGTTTTCTCCAACGCATGTGCAATCGTGCACTGTACATGCCAAAGTTAAAATAGTCAGATAACATTCTTGTTAGATAATATGATGAACTGGGCAGCTGCAGAAAATACTGGACCTGTGTAACTCCCATTTTGTAAGCCAACAAAGATGCAACAAGATTCCCATCACTGTAATTTCCGATAATAAAATCTGGATGTCCCTGTAACTCAGCAGTCATTTCACTTGCAGCATCCTGATCACATGCAAAACAAAATTTGAAAAAGCAAGTAAGAATTAGTAAATCAGAAGACAATTTAACTCTATAACATTCTGAATATGCAATTAGGGAACAAAGTCATGTGCTACTTCCATAATGCAATGGTATCACAGAGGGGTAGCAACCTATGGCAGTAATGCAGACGGACAGATATAAATAAATCATCCAATTAAGATGGTGAAATGACAGCAAGCACAATTTTAGATCATTTCCACATATTCTGTCAGTGTTGAAGCATCAATTTTAGATCCATCATTATTTTCAGCGTGAAGAATAATTAGAGCTTTACATGTTAAAAAGAGTTTACCTCAGCAAAGGTCTCCAAATAAGGCCATACATCAAACCTTGAGATCCATTTACGAAGAATCCCTTTCTCTGATCTAAAAGGAACTCGTAAAATATGTGTGTAGTATGTTCCACTGACTCTTTCCAGCCGCTGGTTGCATGTAGTTCCTTTTGCATCAGGTATTAGCCTGGTCACCTTGGAACACCAGCGAAAAACTCATTAGTTTTACAAAGAGAAAAGCTACCATAAGGATTTGGCTAAAGACACTTACGATAAGGATTCTTGGAGTGAAATCTAATCCTTGTTTCTGAATTCTACTCAGCATTTCATTTTCGAGGGCACGCACTTGGTCCAGTATATAGACAACCTGCACATAAAATTATGTAAAAAGTTCTCATCTTAACAGTTACAGTGATAGCTAACATGCTAAAGCTCATGCACAGAAGATTATGGAATACTTAAAGTACACACAATTGCACCGTGAGGTCTGTTAGTCATTTAAAAAGAAAAAATAATACCTGCCCACCAGTGTCAGGTAAACCTAAGACATTTGCTTGCCCAAAGTATCCATGTGGAGACAAAATGACAACATTAAACACCATTGGTACTCTCCCAAGGAATGTCGCCAATACAGAAGGATCAGGAGCCTGAAGGATATCTAGGAGAAGATGCATCATCTCCAGTACGTGTGCTGCAGTGTCTCCCCAACCCCGCTCAAAGCCCATTCCTTGTAATCTACATACAAGTCACAGAAAAATAAAAACGGCATATGATCAGGAATTACAGTGTTCTAAATGTGCATCTCCAGGAGGCAGTTGCAGAGAGAACATAGGTATTGATTAACATACATGTGCATATGCATGTGTCTATCTATATAAGCTTACACATATTCAAACTCAGAGTAGGGTGTCTCAGGTGAAAGCTTAGAAAGATAATCGTCAGCCTTTGCCAAAGCTGACTGAAGCCTGGATATGCTCTGTATCCGATCATTTAACATCAATGCCTACACAAAATTGTTAATCAAATTAGCTAGCTCAAACAAAGTCCTCATACGAAAACAAAAACTTGTTTATTTCTAGGTTAAGTTGTAAATTTTTTTTAGGATGAAATAGAAGATCAACACATACCATGTAAACCAAAAAGGTAAAGCAAAGCAAACCGAAGAAAAATAGGCTAATTGTAAATTAGAATATTTTAGATTTCTAAGGGTCACAATAGCAAATAGATAATAAATGCGAAAATTTAGCAAAACTAAACTACTCATCACAAGTAAAGAGAATTTTAACAGAAAATATCCTCTATTAGGGAAGCCTTGCCCAGCAAACTTACATGCCCTTTATATTTGTGAGCTCTAAGGAAATCAAGTAATGGCTCCAAAGAGTCTTTGTTACGAAACATAATTGAAGAAAGGTGGCGGTTGAGAAATTGAACACCATTCCCAATTGATGAAGACTGGGTGGGGCGAGGAAAATTAGCATTGAATGGCTCGAAGTCGAGCTCAAGTACGTAATTGTCGTTAGACCTAATACATGTAAACCAAGAAAATTATGTTATAGAAGAAAACTCATATGGGTATAAGTTCAGTAAAACGTTCCTTGACAGAAAAAATAAAATAAAATAAAATTTACTTACTCCCCATTTACAAGTTCTTCTTTGAAGCTAAGATATTCAGAAACACTCAATTGCTCCACACTGAGCTCAAAAACATTAACACGAATGTATTCCCAAACACCTGGTCTTGGACGAACTGCTAGAACCACAAATGGAGGCAGAACAATGGCTTCCTACACCAGAATAATACACTACTGTTTATTGATAGTAACTGGTAAGCTAAATTTACATATTAAAATCCAAACAGGGAAAAAAGAAAATTGCACAATATCCCCAAACCAAATCAACTAATCAATACATAATGATTGAACATTGTAACAAAGTTCCTCTCTATGATATGAGTTGTATTGATTTTCAGCGAGAAAATAATATCAATTAGAAGAAACGGTCTTGAAAGGAAATAGACCTGTGCTGATTTGAGGACTTCACTAAAAGGACCATCCCGGAGCTTTTTCCTCGCTTCTTCATCATCGCCGATGACATTATCGAGCTCATCGATCAGGCTATGAGGTTGCAATATCCCTTTTCCCTGAGCGACATACCTTCAAACCAAAAAGGAGGACAGGAAGATAGCAAAAACTCAGTAATCCAACAACAACAGTGTTTTTCTGAGATTTTCTCGGGAAACAAGCAGAGCAAACGTTATTAGAACCAAAAATTAAAAAAAAAAAAAAAAAAAAAAGAAAGGTTTGATGTGGAAGTGAGAAATTGAGCGAACCTGGAAAGAAGGGAAACGAGTTCGTTGCGGTGCGCAGAGAGAGTGTCCTCGACACGTTCTCTGCAGCTCATCATTCGAGTTAGCTTAGGAGCACCACGGTTGTCCATGTTGAATCAATTTTCAGTGTTTCTTGCTGTTGTTCTCCTTCTTCTACAAGTCAGTCTGAGATGCTTATTACTCTGTTCCTACAAGTCTCGTGAGAGATTGAAAGCCAACTTTTGTGTGCGACGTGGTAGCAGAAGAGAAATCACAGTTTATATATAAATTTATAATGGAGTTGATTAGTGGAACCGACGAGGAGATAATGACGAGGGTGATATTCATTATGTACAGTCACACTCACAAAAACACCTATATATAATTTTTTTTTTTTTGTCACAAAAACACGTATTAGAGTAGCAGAGCGGACTGAGAGTGAGAGATACGTGTTGCATTTTGTTACGTGACGTTTGTTAAGCGCACAAGGCAAAAATTTGAAGGGGCATTATCCCCTGTCCTGCTGTATTAAAAATTTGAAAAACAGTGGGTGTTGACCTCTCTCATTCACAGTCTAGTAATATTATTATTTTTTGTATTAATCTGATGATTTATGTGCCATAATATCTGCAGTCATATAGATTACAACCTGCCCAATATTTACATAGATTCTATTATAACGAATTAGCAAAAAGTTTATTATATGGCATAATTACAATGTTTATCTATTAGTTTCCAAGGTCATGATATTTAATTATTCGTCCTTCCGCGACATAGTCGACGGGTCCACTCCACGACCATAACCATCAAAGGCCAACGACTGGTTCTGGTTTTCCCATAAAGATTTGGACTCGTTCACTTTTTTGGTTTTTTGTATATCAGTCGACAGTCATAACCCTTTTTCTTGGACTGAATATGTGTACTAGATTACTAGTTGAGGAATCCAAATTGGACACTGTTTGCTGCAGTGGATAACATTAGATCTGAAAATATCCTATGGTGCCACTGCTACCCGATTTGGTAACACGATATAAATGATATAAAAAATTAGTGTTTGTGGTGAGGTTTATCATGTTGTGTTGAAAAATATGGGCTCATAAATTTTTGTGTTAATCTACGAAATCCGTTAAGATCTAAATATATTTTATTTTATTTTTTCTTATAATTTTGATCATTTAATTTACACTTTTTTAAAATATTTTTTATATATAAGTATATAACTATACATTTATGCACTCAGATGGCGAGGGATTGTAGCTTTCAAGATGTGGTCTTGTACTTAGATGTGCAGTTGGCAATTAAGACGGTCACTAGTGAGGTTCAACCACTCTTGTCGAAAGGATTGTTAATTACTTGATGAGATTAAGTTTCTTTTTAATAGTTTTAGTTCTTTAGTTTTTCTTTATCATTCTCATGTTTGTAATCCTGCAGCGTATGCGCTTGCTAGGTTTGTGCTCACATGTTCGAAACCAATTCTGTGGGATGAATGCCCTCGTTGGTTGGTCGACATTGTGGCACTTGATGTCAACATTGGTTAATTAATGGTTGCACTCTTTTTCTATATATATATATATATATATATACAGGCTCCTTCTGTTGAGGTATACCTCAACTTATTTATGTTGAGATATGATCTTGTTGAGGCCCACACGAGTCGTTTTGTGTCGATTCGAACCGTTCGCAAGGATCAACTTCATTGATAGATTATCTTTGCAAAAAATTAATCAAATCAGAAATCATTTGCCTATCTAACTTTGATAAAACAAATGAACGGTTTTATCGAAAATATTTGGTTCGTCCATTTATTTGATCAAAGTTAGATAGACAAATGATTTCTGATTTGGCTAATTTTTTGCAAAGATGATCTATCAATGGAGATGTAAAAAATGAACGGTTTGGATGGACACAAAACAGCTCGTGTGGGCCCTAACAGGGTATACCTCAACATAAATAAGTTGAGGTATACCTCAATAGAAGGAGTCTGTATATATATATACATTTATGTAATAAAATATATTTAATTTAAGTTTTTTTGTTAAAAAAAATATTTTTCAACAGGTGAAACAAATCGTATTGTGTTCACTTGTTAACTTAACGTGTTGTGTTTTTGTAACCCATTATGAGATCTAGATGACATTTTCTAATATTACAAATTTTTACATTTCAGTTATGTATTTATTACGCTAAAATTAGGATGAAAGATGAATACGTACTCTATTACCACTACAAGAAAAAAGGGTTTGGGAGAGGAACGAAATTCGTCGCCCAAAGTAGAGTTTCGTCGCCCAAACGTTTGGGCGACGAAATTGGTTCGTCGAGCGTTTGGACGCCCAAAATGTGACGCCCAAGAGTTTGGGCGACGAACTGCTAAATTTCGTCGCCCCAAGACACCTGGGGCAACGGATTTTTTTCGTCTCCTAACACATAAAATTCGTCGCCCAAAGCATGTTTAGGCGACGGACAAATTTCGTCGCCCAAAGAGGGTTTGGGCGACGAACACACTTATTCCTCGCCCAAAGCATGTTTGGGCGACGAAATTATCCGTCGCCTAAACAAGATTTGGGCGAGGAATAACTAATTTCCTCGCTGGAACGTTCTTTGGGCGACGGACAAATTTCGTCGCCCAAACCCTCTTTGGGCGACGAAATTTGTCCGTCGCCTAAACATGCTTTGGGCGACGAATAAGGGTGTTCGTCGCCTAAATATATTTGATTTAAAAATTTTTTTTTATTTAAATTATATATATGAATTTAATATTTAAAAAAAAAATCTTTATTCAAAAACTATATAAAACAAAATTAATAAATTTATATATCCAAAATATTCATACAAAGTATAAACAATTTAATTAATGCATACATACAAATAACTAATGGCCCCCTAGGTCAGTAGCATCATCGACACCGGTGGAGGAGTCTGGCATGCATTGGTCAATGTTGGGCGGCAGCACAAACCTAGGTAAAATCCTCGCCAACTGGCCAAACATCTGCTGCACCTTACTCGTCTGCTCCGCATATGCCGCTCTCGATTCTTCTAGTTGACCCTTCAATAGCTGCACTTCAGTGGTCAGGTTGACTAATTCTGCAAATGGCTGAGATGAAGACCCGGCGCTGAGATCACGAACCCGACCCGCTCCCATTCCGCGTATCTCCCTACCACGCCTAACACCCAGTGTCTCCGTCATAATACGAAGACCGGCATCGCGATCGGGGACTGAGATCGACTCCAACGGAGTGTCCGGAGGGTACTGGCTAGCCACCTCCTCCAAATAACTCGCCTTCTTGGCGAGCATCTCAGCCTTCAAAATATTATACACAAGTTAGGAATTAAGAAATCAAATACAAAAATTTAAATTTGTGAAATAAAACTAAAATATAAAAAACTAACGTGCTTCGCCTTGCCCTTGTCGTTGCCGGGTCGGGCATAAACATCCCCGTAGTTGTCGACCTCCGGAAATTGCGAACCAGCCTGAAAAAGAATGTAATGTTGACAAAAACTCAAACAATACTAAGGAATATATATATATATTAAATTAAATAATAGCGCACTTGACGATACGACTCCACCCGGTATGAGAAGGGCATGGAACCACCATGATGATTAATCCTTGCGGGCGCTTTCCGGTTCTGAAGATTGGCATTCGACTTCCTCTGTTAAATATTAAGCAAATTGTAAATGCACATATTAGTGCATACACAATAAAGGAATAACATAAGAAAAAATAATTTTGAAGTCCTAAAATGATATAACATACAAAAAATTTCGGACTCTGAAAATGAGTGCACAACCACTGCCACTGATCAAGCCGAGCTGCCATCTCCGGAGGAGGGCTGGCCAATGCCTCAGCTGCCGATCCAAACATGTTATATTCTCTGTGCAGCTCGTGCTTCCATTGTGTGTACACTTTTCTCAATAACTTCTCCATATACCTAGCTACATCCGGATCCTCCATCCGAATGTCATAGTTTACCTGAAAAAAATGCAATTATCAAATTGTTAGGAATGATCAAATTAATCATTTTATATTAATCGAAATATACTCACAGAAATGGAGCCCATAATGCTCATCTTGATGGCGTCATCAAACTTTTCCCAACTGAGGAAAAGCATGGGGCATTCACCACGGATAATCGATCCGACAAAGGAAGCGAAAGTACTATGGACCTCCTTGCTCGGTCGTAGGTGATCTTGCTCAAGAACGATTCGAATTCTCTAACAGTGACCACGTCGGGCCCTCCGTGCCGACTGAATCGCAGACCCAGTACTAGATGAGAGATCTGGGGGTATCGCCGGGGTCGATTCGCCCTGGGCTATGAGGTCGGGCTGTACTGCAGGGGCGGGCTGGGCTGCAGGGGCGGACATGGATGCTGAAGTGGACCTCCGAAATCCACCCCTGTTCGAGATCAAACTCATCTGCACAATTCAATAAATATTTATGTTAGTAAAAAAGAAAACTAAAGTAATAACTTACTAATCTGAATCATCATTATCACTTACTAATATGAATCACCATTATCAATTACTAATCTGAATCACCACTAGAAATAATCATTTCATCATCATCATCATCGATACCATCAACATCATCGATACCATCAACATCATCATCTTCATCTTCATCTTCATCTTCATCATCTTCATCATCATCATCATCGATGAAATCATTAACATCAATTTGGTGAAGTGGCCCAAGATCAATTAATAAGGCATCGATTGGCTGACCATATCACATAATTGTGCACTCCCAAACTGTCCATGGGTAATTTGGACAATTCAAGAATCATATTGGAGCGCAGTCACGCCAAGCGCCCATGCGCGCGTCCAATAGACTCTCGAACGGGTCTAAGGTGAATTTAAATTTAGTGTACAAAGTTATCCACTGATAACTTCGCACGACTAGTTAAATGTACAAAGTTATCGATTGATAACTTCGCACAAGCGCTTCGTGCCACATGACCTCACCCAGTACTCGAGAAGTGCTGGACTACGTCATCGGAAATTTTGCAATTACAACTAAACTAAATGTAACATACAAACTAAACTATAATTAATCTAACAATATACATATAAGCATACAAACAAACTATTAAATTTTAGCATATAAAAACATACAAATTAATTAATCAATTTTATAATTAATTTTAACATACAAACTAATTCACTCAAAAATTTAATACAATTATATATGAAACATTAAATACTAAATCATACAAAAACTTAACTAAAAGATAGATTAAACACATACCTCACCAAAAATGCAATTATCCTTCTTCGCAAATGCAACACTATCCTTCCTTCACCAAAAAAATAAATCATTGTCAAATATGAGCCCAACATCAATCTAAATTCAGATTTCACAACCAAACCACTAAATTAAAAAAACCCACAACATTAACTAATTACCACTAAAATCAGAAATTTCACAACTAATTTATGCAAAATCCACAATAAGTACAAAATCCACAATATTAGAAAACATAAAAAACAGAAAATACAAAAAAAAAAAAAACAGAAAATACAAAAAAAACAAAAAAAAAAACAGAAAATACCATAAAAAACAGAAAAAAAAAAACAGAAAATACCATAAATTCAAAAAAAACAAAATACCTGTGTTTCGGGGGGGTGTTGAGCTGGTTTCGGCTTCGAGGGGGGGGGGGGGGTTTTGGGTGAGCTGGTTTCGACTGGGGGGGGGATGGGTTTCGGTAGGGGTGGGTTTTCGGGGGAGAGTGGGTTTCGGGTGGGGGGTGGGTTTCGGCGGGGGTGGGTATTCGGGTGGGGGGTGGGTTTCGGCGGGGGTGGGTATTCAGGGGGGTGGGTTTCGGCGGGGGTGGGTTTTCGGGGGGGTGGGTTTCGGCGAGGGTGGATTTTCAGGGGAGGGGGGGTGGGTTTCCGATGGGGGGGGTGGGTTTCGGTAGGGGGGGTGGGTTTTCGGGGGGGGTGGGTTGCCGATGGGGGGGGGGTTTTGGGTTTCGGGGAAGGAGGGAGGAGGAGGAGGGAGGAGGAGGGAAGGACGAGGAGGAGGGAGTGGCCGGCGCGCTGAGAGGGAGTGAGAGCTGAGGGAAGGAGGAGTGACTGCGCGCTGCGAGGGTGTTGATGCCCAAAAATGGTAGAGCAGTCAACGTCGAGTCGAACCACGTAGGCCCGTTGACCCTCCACTGAGCGGATGACACGTCGAAGTGGGGCAGGAACGGATAGCTGGGGTCCGACTGGTGAGCAATGAGAGAGAATGATATCCAGAGCACCCTGCACAGGTACACAAAAGTGAGCGGGAAGGGCACCGGTGTGGTGCCGGCCAAAGGTCCTCCGACGCTCAAGTCAGTGTTCAGAGAGATCTGAGAGCAGAGTGAGTGAATAGTATAATAATGATTTTAGTTGTCCTTTTGTGACAAGAAGGTACCTCTTTTATAGTACCTTTGGAAGAGTGTCAACCAATCTGGTGATGACACGTGTCCCTTGTGATGACTTGCACTGTAGGAGCGCCACGTGTCACCGGTCTCGAGGATCCGAGTGAGTTGACACGGGTCGGGGCCTAGGAGGCTGGAGCTTAGGAGGCCGGAGCCTATGGGGCCGGAGCTTAGGAGGCCGGAGCCTATGGGGCCGGAGCCTAGAAGGTCAAGGCCTAGGAGGCCGGAGCCTAGCGGGGGCTTAGCTTTTGGGTCTAGGCCCAAACGACATGATGTTAAGCCTTGTGTGACTTGTCGTTATGCCCAGATGATTAATCATACGAACAGAGGGCGAGGGAGTGAGTGAGAGAGAGTGACTGAAGTGAACCCAGAAATGGGTTAAACTTAAAGACTTTGGGCGACGAACATGAATTCGTCGCCCAAAGTCGTTGACTTTAGGGCACCGTTTTATCCCGCCATAATTTCAGACTTTGGGCGACGCACTGTTCGTCGCCCAAAGCTACATTTCGTCGCCCAAAGTTGAATTTTTTTATGAACCATGATCGTTCATACGTTCGAGCTCCAATACCAAACTTCTAGATCTCCAATTGACCTAATATTTTAAAGGAATGATCTTTGAGTGACAAACTAATAAATGAACGGTTCAGATCGTTAAAAACACAATCGACATATAAGGTTCTACATATAAATCAGTGGTTTTTGCATTTGAAGAATAAAATTATATCAACTCTTTCGTTAAAACCTTGTAGCTTCAATAATTGTGAAGACCACAACGTGATTATCACAATCAGAGCCATTCTTCATATATGTTCATACTCAAAGATCAACCCTGGAAAAAATCGGCTCAATCGGAGTTCATCTACCCGTTCGATTATTATTATAAGAATCAAGATCGTTCATACATCCTAAATGCTAAACCTAACTTCTACATCTCCAATTGAGTTAATTTTTTGCATGGATGATCTTTGAGTGAGGCACTAAGGAATGATCGGTTCGGATCGTTAAAAACACAATACAAAAGTGATCTTCTACATACAAATACACTTGAAGAGTATAATTATATTAACTTTTGGGTAGAAATTTTGGCGATTCAACAATTTGTGAAGACTACAATGTGATTTCAACGATCGGAACCGTTCATTCTATTCGTTTATACTGGAAGATTAACCCTGCAAAAAATCGGCTAAATCGGAATTCATCTCATACTTCGATTCGTATTAGAAAATTTACAATCGTTCATAAGTTCAACCACCATTGTCTAACTTCTACATCTCCGATTGAGCTAATTTTTTGCATGGATGATCCTTGAGTGGGGAATTAGAAAATGAATGGTTATGATATTTGGAAATACAATCGTATCGTATGCTATTACATATATAAAATGGTAAACAAAAAAGTATTCTTACTTTGGGCGAGGAACTACAAATTTCATCGCCCAAAGTTATCTTGGGCGACGAAATGTGAAGTTCCTCGCCCAAACCATTTTTACAAAACAGGATGACCCTTTGGGCGACGAACAAGTTCCTCGCCCAAACATAGTTTGGGCGACGAACATAATTTCGTCACCCAAAGAGTCTTTGGGCGAGGAATATGTATATTCCTCGCCCAAAATGAGTTTGGGCGACGAAATATTTTGTCACCCAAAGTATGTTTGGGCGACAAATTTACGTTTTCCTCGCCCAAAGACACTTTGGGCGACGAACATGTATATTCCTCGCCCAATGTATTTCTCAATTAATTGTTTGTCGCGTATGTTTAGGCGACGAGATGAGTTCGTCGCCCAAAGTTACTTTGGGCGAGGAATGTGTTATTCGTCGCCCAAACCTTCTTTGGGCGACGGATATATTCGTCGCCCAAAGTGTGGTCGCCCAAACATGTTTTTCTTGTAGTGTACGTACAGGTGATGAAAGATAGTAATTTTAAGATTGCAACTAATGAAGAAATTGAGGTTGCGCATTCAGGGCAGTATCTTTTAAATCCTCCCATCGTCCTTGATGAGTCTAAGGTTTGTACTTAGTTACTTACTAATATATATATATATATATGTATTCCTAAATTTCAATTCATTAAGATTAAGAGTAGAAGCTAGCATGCAAATGAATTTTAATATATAATAGCTATATATATTTGTTAATGTCGTTTTGGTTTGTCAGTGCTCGAATTCACATTTGTTGATGTCAGTATATATTGTACGTTCCTGCTGAATGTAGCTTGACAACAAACTTCTGAAGAAATTTTTTGAAGAAAATCCTAGACCAAACCTTCCAGATTTTGCTGATAAGGTATATATTTTAAATGTAGCATGCATAAGACATAATTCGGAAGGCCTTCTAAATTAAGGTTTTCAATTGATTAATTATTTTCTTACTTGCACTACTCCAATACCTATCAAAGCCAACCAATATCATAAACTAATGTTTGAGTTAGTGGCTGTTATTCTCCAAACAGTGCATTATTTACTGTGGCTGTCATGAGCCACCTAATTCCACTAATTAATAGTTAGAACAGTTATAACTAAAATGAAAAATAGTTTCTGTGAGGGTTAAAGTTGTAAATATGTCATTATTTGGGCTACTGATATGTTGGCTCAGCTAATATGTATCCGTTGGTGAATTGGTAGCCTTATGTTTTCTGACAACTCTCTCCTTCCTCACCATTATTTTCAGACCGATCCCCCTTTTGTTTCCCTGTTAAACAACCAAAATTCATTCCAATACATGGTTAGTGAAAAGAAAAATCCATAGCAACTTATGCTACCACCAATATGAGCCGCCGCCCATTTTGGAACTGATGAAGGAACTAATTGCAGGCATCTGGCAGCGTGGGTTTGATTGACAACTATTTCATGGGTAAGGTTTGTTAATAGCATCAACAAATGATTATTGGTTCCTAAACTAGTTGCTTACTGTGTGTGTAGATCTATCATACCAGAAACTTTATCTTTTCACAACTGATGGAATTTATGGATTGTAAATTGGTTGTTTTCAGCAATTCCTGGGAAGGTAACTGTGTTTTCTCTGACTTGCCCAGTTTTTCCCCAAACTCTATTGTCATTCTGCTTTTATTTAATTATTGAGCTGTGAAATTTGTTTTTGGCTGAAATTTGTTTTTATGTGAAAACAAATATTGTAGGAGGTTAGATTGAATTACATTTTAAAAAAATTCGAAAATATTGGTGTTTGAGAAAACTGGGATTAAGGACCGGTCCTCACTCTTGAGGACCGGACCTCCAGTAAAATCGTGTTTGTGTTTAAGGTTTGAGGACCGGACCTCATTCTTGAGGACCGGACCTCCAGTAACTCGCTTTGAAATTTCTGGGCTTAAGAACCTGTTCTCTCCTTTGATACTTTTTCAAATTTCTGGGCTGAAGGCGTCTGGCAGCATGGGTTTGATTGGCAACTATTTCATGGGTATGGTTTATTAATAGCATCAAGGGATGATTATTGGTTCCTAAACTGGTTGCTTACTGTGTGTGCAACTCTATCATACCAGAAAATTTATTTCTTCACAACTGATGAAATTTATGGATTGTAAATTGGTTATTTTCAGCAATTCCTCATACTATCTGGGAGGGTGACTATGTTCGGTGCAATATAACCAATGAACACTGCTTTCTCTGACTTGCCCAGGTTCTTCCCCAAACTTTATTGTCATTATGCTTTTATTTAATTATTGACCTGTGGAATTTGTTGTTCGCTGAAGAGGAGATGTGGCTGAAGTTTGGGGATGAAATTTGTTTTTATGTGAAATGCACATTTGGAGTTATTAATTAGACCCTTCACTCTGCAATTCATGCTTGTAGTTTTATCCATGTTGAGCACCAGTTTACATGCAAGTGACCCTGTACTAACACTGGACTATTATGCATCTACATGTCCCACTTTGTTTGAGATTGTAAAGAATATAATGAAATGTGCAGTACGTCCTTGATAGTCTGCTTGCATTTCCATGACTTCCACAATTTTATTCATTGCTCAGTTACTCATTAGTACTGTTTCATATCTTGCAACACTAGTTAAGACTATATGATATATATTTATTTTAATTGGCTATAATTTCAAGTGGCTGCTATAATTTCAAGTTGCTGTTGTAAATTACCTGCAAACGCACCTTAGAAAGCGCCTCATCAGCTCCCACAAGGTTCTTTGGGGCCCCGGTCTCGACCAAGTGAGGGCAATGGCCATGTTCGTAGTACTAGTACCACCCCCTCCAGCTCTCATTCATGATTCAACCCACAAGTCAAAATTGGACCATGCTTTAGAGTTGTTACAGACCCTTGTTGCAGAATACTATCCAACTGAGAACTAGATGTTTACATCCACAATGCATTTCCAACTTGCCTGGACCTTCAAGTAACCCCAAGACATACTCCTATTACCATTTTATGGTCCACTAAACTCATCAGTCATCACTAAATCAAACTACAAAAAAACCCAAGTTAACAATACGACTAGAAAAAGAAATGATAATTACAAAAGAAGTACCAAGTATTACATACACCAGGTTCCATGGCCTGGTTATTTTTAAATAAGAAAACAGGTCCCACTATATCTTTAAGGTTCCACTAGTATAGACTATGATGCCCTTGCCTTCTGTGTCTAAAATGCATATGATTACCTAGTTAATCACTAAATTTGTTAGGCAGATAATTTGCCTAAGGTCTCTCTCTCTCTCTCTCTCTCTCTCTCTCGTATTCATTGCCAACACTAATATCGTTTTTAATATTTTTGTTAATATTTGCTTATATATAATATAATTTCTATTAGTGGAGACATCTTATAGAACCTTATGGTAATTACAATTGTGTCTTATTATAGGATGAGTTATAGTGTTGACAAAAGTTGGGTGAGATTAGACCGGCTAACACCCCAATATGACCATGGATTGCGAACGTTTTTGGATTTCTGTTTTGCCAATGTGGCAGTTGATAACCAAATTAAGTGTCCATGTCGTAAGTGCTACAACAGATTTTGGAGGTCTCGTAAAGATGTAGAGGATGATATGGTTGAATTTGGTATGGATCACCGATATGTGGATACAGTTTGGACCAATCACGGAGAGCAAATTGCTGAATCAAACACAATGACACCTCACACCAATTCTAAAATGCACTATGTTATGGAGGATTTATTTCATAATTATGGGGGTGAACATGATGGGAGCACTTCAGATCCTGCAACCCACGTTGGACCTACTGAAGATGCTTTGCGGTTTTATAATTTACTCAAGGAGGTTGACGTTGAACTATACCCTGGTGCAAGCCATATGAAAAAACTTGAGTTCATAGTTGAGCTCTATCACATAAAGTGTCTTTTTAGCTGGAGTGACAAGTCATTTTCGACCTTGCTGGCATTGTTAAAGAGGTCATTTCCTTTAGTGAACTCACTGCCAGATTCTTTTTACAAGACAAAAAAGCTCATAGGTGAGTTAGGCTTGAACTATGAAAAAATTGATGCATGTCCGAATGATTGCATGCTATATAGGAATGAGCATAAAGACGCTGTTGTGTGCAAAGTTTGTGGTGACCCTAGATATAGCGATGAAGGCAATGAAAACAAAAATAGAGTGCCGTTAAAAGTGTTACGTTACTTTCCAGTAACCACACGGCTGCAAAGGCTATTCATGTCTAGGCACACAGCCCAGCATATGACATGGCACAAGACTGAAAGTACTGACGGCATTATGAGGCATCCGTCTGATTCACCTGCTTGGAAAGAGTTAGACAAGCGTTATCCGGACTTCGCCTTGGAGCCCCGTAATGTGAGGTTTGGTCTTGCAAGTGATGGATTTAATCCGTTTGGTCATATGAGTCTTTTTCATAGCACTTGGCCAGTGGTGCTTTGTGTCTACAACCTCCCTCCATGGATGTGCATGACTCAACCTTATTTAATCATGTCTTTACTCATACCCGGACCGAAAGCCCCAGGCAATGATATTGACATTTATCTGGAACCGTTGATAGATGAGCTGACTACATTGTGGAATGATGGTGTCAGTACATATGACGTTCACACCAACCAAACTTTCACACTTAGAGCAGCCTTATTGTGGACAATTAATGATTTCCCAGCATATGCTAACTTGTCCGGGTGGAGCACGAAAGGTGAGTTAGCTTGTCCACAATGTCAAGAGAAAACAGAGCATCTGTACTTACCTTGTAGCCGAAAACAATGTTATTTGGGGCACCGCAGGTTCCTACCCATGACGCATCGTTTTCGAAAAGAAAAAGTTGCATTCAATGGACAGTGGGAGTTAAGGCCTGCCCCTGCTTCCCTTTCAGGGGAAGCATGCCTACTGAATTTATCTGGTTTAAGCTTCACACTTGGAAAGAAAAAGAAGAATAAGAATCGGCCGAGACAAAGACGTGCATCTGCACCCACCATTCCAGAATACCAGGGACCTTGGAAGAAGCAGAGTGTGTTTTTTAGGTTACCCTATTGGAGGTACAACTTATTGCGACATAACCTTGATGTGATGCACATAGAGAAAAATGTGTGTGATAGCATTATTGGGACTCTTCTAGGGTTGGATGGGAAAAATAAAGATACGGTGAAGGCACGTGGTGACCTTGAGAAGTTAAATTTGAAGCCTGAGCTTCATCCAGTCCGAATTGGTAGCAAAACTTTTCTGCCAGCAGCAGCATATACTCTTACTAATAAAGAGAAAGAAATGTTTTGTGAGGTTCTTAAAAATGTTAAGGTTCCAGATGGATATTCCTCAAACATTGCTAGGTGTGTGAGCGTGAAGGAGAAAAAAATCATGGGTCTAAAAAGTCATGATTGTCATGTTTTGCTGCAAACTTTGGTACCCCTGGCAGTTCGACGAATACTCCCACCACGGGTGGCTGGCATTATTCTTGAAATGTGCAGCTTTTTCAAAAATATTTGTGTCAAAGCTGCCACCTCACAAGCATTCATAGACTTGAACCCCCGGATTGCATTAACCCTTTGCCAAATGGAGCGGATTTTTCCACCAGCTTTCTTTGACATTATGCTTCACCTACCAATACACCTAGCCTCGGAGGCTGCTATTGGAGGTCCAGTTCAATATCGGTGGATGTACCCAATTGAAAGGTACGATTCCAACTTGCTTTTCTTGAATTTCCATAACAACAATGGAGTAAAATGTTTATTCATGTTTAACCATTGACCTTACCTCAAATTTTTGTTTGGTGTAGGTATTTGCATACACTCAAGTCTTATGTTAGGAACAAGCGTAGACCCGAGGGTTGTATAGCCGAGGGTTACATAGCAGAAGAATGCATGTCTTTTTGCTCCATGTACTTGGATGATGTTGACACTCGCCGAAATAGATTTGGCCGAAATAGTAATGACGGTTCTCATTCATTACGTGAAGGCTTTGAAATTTTTGCAGGCAGAGGCATTCAGATGGGAAGTGGAACTACAAAATTCCTCGACTACACAATATGGGAGCAGTTATGGCGTTCATGTCTGTTTAATTGCACTGAGGTTGAGCCATATTTAAGGTAAGAACTTGTGTTCATATACAAGTTCCTAAAAATTAATACCTGACACTTACTTACTCGCCCCGCAGTGAGCACATGGCAACCTGCCTTGCTGCAAGGGGACGGAGGACGACGATAATGACATGCACTGCTCAAGCTACCGATTCTTTCCCTCATGTATTTAAGCAACTTGTAAGTTATGATTGAATCTCACACACCTTACTAATTGCATGTCTTATAATTTAATATGTGATTATTTATGGTTGTCCTTATTGTCCATATAGGTGGAAACAATGTTAGTAAATGGGAACCATGTTCATCCAGACTTAGGGGCAATTTCATTTGGCCCCTCTCAATGGGCGATGCATCTAAAGAGTTTTGTTATTAACGGTTTTCGTTTCCGAATCAAGTCCGTGGATGTACGAAAAAAAAATCAAAATTGTGGGATCTTTGTGGCTGCCAATACACCAAGTTACTCAAGCACGAGAGACCAAAGACCCATAACTGCCCTAGTGGATTTTTACGGGGTCGTAATAGATATTGTGAAGTTGGATTTTGGAGATGGTCGTACATGCGTATTGTTTGATTGTGAATGGGTTGATAACCATGTTGGGTCAAAAGTTGATGCATTTGGATTCAAATTGGTTAACTTCAAAAAAAAATTGAATACAAAAGACACTTTTGTACTTGCTACACAGGCCAAGCAAGTGTTCTACGTTCAAGACCCCTTGGATCCTGATTGGCATGTCATAGTTGATACTGAACCACGTGATCTGTATGACATGAATCTTGTGGTTCCATTTGATGTCTACGGAGTTCAAACCTTGGATGAAATTTGTAGAGGTGATGATCAAATTAATCCAAGGGGAGATATCGAAGGAACAACCATTGATGAACGACTATCCCCAATCAGAACCACATAAACAAATTGTACTTGCTGTCACCGGGCCAAACCTGTTATAATTCTCCATATGTTAGTTTTGGCAATGTAAAATTTGAAAACAATGTCGCTCTGTTGATGGTGGATGCACTCCCAAACACATTAAAATGTCGATTTCTAGAGTCATTGATGTATAAATCACAATTGGCCTTTTTATTTTGGGGTTGTATTGATAACGTAATGTTTTCAATTAGTTGAGGACTGGGTGCTTTTTGTATTTAAGTGGTTTTTAGGTTCGAGTGCACAAACTTTACATAAATAAAATGAAATAAAATTTTTTTATAAAGGACCGAACCTCTCTTCAGAGAACCGGTCCTCCAGATGCGACCCATTTTGTCTACTTCAATTGAGAACCGGACCTCCCTTTTGAGGACCGGTTCTCCAGGGGCGATGCTTCATCATCTTTGCTTCTAAATTGACTAAGAACCGGACCTCCTTTTGGGCTACACAAACTTCGTTTTAAAAAAAAAAATTGAGGACCGGACCTCCAACTCAAATGACCGGTTCTCCAGAGGAGATCCAATTTTTCTGCAGCAATTGAGAACCGGACCTACATTGTGAGAACCAGACCTCCAGGGAGATGCTTCATCGTCTCTGCTTCCAATTTTTGACTGAGAACCGGACCTCCTTTTCGAGAACCGGACTTCCAGAGGCGCGATGCTCTTATTAAAAAAATTAAAAAACCCCTTCTTCTTTTTTCCTTCCTTTCCCCCTTTTCTCGTGACCTGTGCCCCCCTCATTCTCCACTGCGTTGGTCTTCTTCTCCTTATTCTCTCTTATTTTCTTCTCTCTTCCTCCTCTCAATCCCTCATCAAATCACATTTAATCTCAGAATTTCTTCTTACTTCTCAATTTTCGGCCCTGTCGGAAGATTACCCATTGATTTCTGTTCTTGACCAAGGTATTTCTCTAATTTTTCGGCAATTTCTTCCTTTTCCTTAAATTTTCGGCATTTATTTATTTATTTTTTATGTTTTCTAACTTGCTTTGTCTTCTTTGTTGCTTGTTTTTTTGTGTTTCCACTTATTTCTTGAATATGTTCGATGGATGTTATGGCTTGTCCTCTCGGGTATGTGTTCTCTTTCTCCAAACATACAATTTGTGCTTCTCTAAACTTGCTTGGGACATTGTTTTTGTTTGCTGGTATGGGTTCCCTTGTGTAATTTCTTGGGATTATTTGTGCCTTATGAATATTGTCATCTCTGATTGACGGATGGGTTTTTGCATTTTTGAATTGTCCTTGGGTTGTTGGTCTTACTTGTTGTTTGGTTGATGGTATGGCTTGTTGTTTTGTTGTGGTGTCTAGTCTAATGGCCCCTAAGAAAGCATCCTCTCAGCAGCCCATTGCTAAGAAAAGGAAATCTCAAGCGACTTCTTCCGAACCTCAGGAAGAGACTCCTCTTCCTAGGGATTCTCCTAGTCAGTATAGACGGTTTCGCAATGTGGACTGTGAAGCCCGTTGGGGCGCGATAGAAGAAAGAGGTTTTATCTCTGAGCGTCCAATTGTCATTCGAGACATGAGTGCTGACTTCGTGAATATTTTAGCGGCACGTGGTCTTCGACCATATGTCGAATCCTTCCCTCAATACAATACCAATCTTGTTGGTGAGTTTTATGCCAACTTTCCTCCCGATTTCAAAGTAACCAAGGATTCACATGTGTTTCTTCGGGAGCACAAATGTATGATTACTCGTGATGACATTCGTAGTGTTTGTAAACTACCCTCCTCTGGCAAAACTGATTATAAAAAGTTTCTTAAGTTCACTTCTTCCTTAGCACGGGAACACATTATCACCACTCTTTATGATGCACCAACATTCGTTCCCCCTGCCTCTCATCGCGTCATCTCTGGTTCTTGCACACAACTATTCCGTATGCTATTTATGTTTGTTCGATGCAATGTTTATCCCACGAGTCAAAAATCCCGCATCTCTGATGAAGCGTGTAGGTTGATGATTGCCTTGAATACCCCTGATGTTCCCGTTCCTTTGGAGGACATCATTTTCACTCATCTTGTGGAATGTGGTCGCACGATCAAAAATGTGAACTCTCAACTTTCATTTCCTTGTCTCATCACTCGCCTTGCCGAACGTTCTGACATTCCTGTGATGGATGATGATCCACTATGGGATCCAGATGGTCCGATTGACGGATGGGTTATGCGCAAAAGTGATGCTAACTCCCGGTCTGTGGTGGCTCAAGTTCCTGAGGCGATTCCTCCAGCTCCTACTGCTCCCTCTAAGCCGTCTTCTTCTGGAGTTTCTGCTGCACCTAACTTTGTTTCCATCATGGAGCGTCTTGACCTTGGATTCTCAACGGTTAACTCTCGCCTGGATGCTTTTGATAACCGCATGGATGCATTTCAGCAGCAGTATACTGGGGATTTGCACGACATACACTCGACCCTTAGCGAACTAAAAGATCGTTTACCTGATTTTTATCCTTAGTTTTTATTGTATTAGGCTTGGAAGCTTTAATGTGTTAGAAAGGGGGAGATGTAGTGATTACTTCACCTGCTTTAGAATCTTTTTGAACTGATTCAATGGTTGTCATATTTTGTTGTACTTCAGTTTTTAATTCACATTGAATCTTCTCTGGCTTGCTTTCCATTTATTTCTCTGTCTTGCTTTCCATTTATTGCTAAAGAGGGAGATTGTAAGTTTAACTTTGTAATTGGATATTTCCTTAGACAAAACGCTCATGCAATATGCTCACATCAATATTGTAAGCTCAAAGTACTATGCTCGCATCATCTTAAGCTTTTTCGCCTCTATTTCAATCTATTTTAACAAAGTAAGTTGACCTAGAAGACCACATGCAGTGTAGGAGGTTAGATTAAATTGCATTTTTTATAAATGGTGAAAATATCTTTGTGTTCGAGAAAACTATGATTGCGAACCGGTCATCACTCTTGAGGACCGGACCTCCAGTAAACCCGTGTTAATTTTTAAGGATTGAGGACCGGACCTCATACTTGAGGACTGGACCTCCAGTAAACCCGTGTTAATTTTTAAGGATTGAGGACCGGACCTCATTCTTGAGTACTGGACCTCCAGTAAACTCGTGTTAATTTTTAAGGATTGAGGCCCGGACCTCATTCTTGAGGACCGGACCTCCAGTAAAATCGTGTTTGTGTTTAAGTGTTGAAGACCGGACCTCCAGTCAGTCGCTTTGAAATTTCTGGCCTTTAGAACCTATCGCCTCCATTGAGGTACAAACGAGAGAACCAACAACAACGAGGTGCCTTCTTCTTCAAGTTTGAGTCCCTACACTTGTTTTCGGATTCCTTATATATTATGTCTTACCCTAAATTACATTAAATCAGTTGTCTACAGTCAAAATTAGAGTTTGATTTTACACAAATTTATGCTATATTCTAAATGGTATGTAAAAATATTGGTATGCAAGTATTAGTGCTTTAGGGTCCTTTGCATTGTGCCTATTTCAAAGCTTATAGTCTTACAAAATTAGAAAACAATTTAAGCCTAAGATACTAAAAAGACCTCTGAGATTAAGTCTATGAAAATAAACTGTACCACCAATTGACTGAAAGGCTAGCAAGTACAATATTCCCCTGCCATGAATTCACTATCAGTCCCTATCACTCCAGTTTTAATATGAGTGTTCAGTTGAAAAATAGCAATATTGAGTTGATTGAGGGTGATGTTGCAGACAAAGTAGTGTTGAGATTCCACATGCACGACCTGACTAAAATTTAGTAGTCTAAGGTGTATAGCCTACACATACATATCTGCTGTTTTATTCACTATTACACCATACCTCAACACAAACATAGCTTCTATATAAATCACTAGTGTTGTCTGCTGATGGTAGTCTCAAAATTACTCCACCAGTAACCACAAAGAACATAACCATGTCTAAGGAAGTTAGGACCCCAGTAAACCCCAATGTCTATCGTGAGCTATGGTTTGAAGACCCTTGTTATGATACACCAGTTTTGGATGCCTGCTCCCAAACCGATTCAAGTGAAAACCCTCATGAAGAAAGAGATTTTAAAAACTCCGTGCTGGCCACTTGGGTACCTCAAACGCGCCATGTTCTTCCTCACCGGAATGGGCAAGGTGACACAAACTGCTTTGGAGAACCAATTCCTGGTGGGCAATATTCGGCTGAAAGGTTAGTACAAAAAGCTAACATAGATCAATCCCCTGCCAAACTAATTCCCTATGTTGAGAAAAACCTTGTAAGCACTGCTCATTATTCTCGAACCCCTAGTCACAGCGCCCACACTATTGAGAAAGCAGAACATTCAAATGCAAAATCTCCCACTAATATATCTCATGATAGGCCTTTATGGATCGATGATTGTAATGATAGTGTGGCTTTATCAATTGATGAGACTGATAGTTACGGAAAAAATTGGTCTGACTAAGGTGGTGTTGTCTGTAGTTTACAATTTAGTGGGAACTCAAAGTGTTTTGTTATGTATGTTTTCTATTAAATGCTATATATTTCTTCGAAGGGTAATGAAATGTCTTTACTTATATGTACAGGTTATGTGCATTTCTTTGTTTGTTGTGTTATTCTCTATCCCCATTGCCTATCACAACACCGATAAGAAAGAGGTTTTTTTTGTTGACATTAAACAAATTGTTCAATGCAATGATTTTTTTCCACAATGTGCAGTTTTTAGAAAAAACTATATTTACTCCATTTGAACTATCCTAATCAATTTATAATGACAAAAACTAATACATTTGTGGCTCCGAAATAACTGAAATCATACTAACTGGTGTAGGTTTACTAATCCAAATCCACTCACGAACAAACAAGATTGTAGGATTACAAATGAAGTGGATTTTGATAAGGTATTTCAGCATAGCATGGCTTTGATCATATAGATGAACTGAAAAAGAAAACCCTTTTTAAAACTCCAAAAGCTGCCTCATGAGCCTATCAACTGTTCACATTCTGCATGAGGAATCTTAACTGTTTCGTCTGTGATAGAGTGGACATGTCAATAGCAGAAATCAGTCCACTCAACTATTGCATGCACAAAGCTGAGAAATCACTGTTGATTGTTATTCATGGTTCAGCTTATTAGAAGTGCATGGGGTGGAGGTGGAGCAGCCCAAACCACCACAGCAACCTCAGCCAGCACCTACTGCACATAGTACTTCCAAGGGTGAAGGTCGAAGGTATCGATATAAGAAGAAGGCAAACAGGGCGAGGTGGACTGTGCCTAAACCTGCAACCCCAGAAAATGACTCTTTTGACGGTACCGACAGTGAGTATGAAATGTATTTGAGGGAGGTGGAAGATGTCTATGCATGGTGGACTAAGGAGCATAGCAGCAAACCACCAACTGATTTAGGAAATTAGGTGATATCCCTGCTGAATATGTTGATCTCAGGTGTATCCATTTGGATGCTAGATCTTTAGGCTAAATAAAATAGCTAGAGTGGGATCATATGGGCAGGGGAAGTAGCATTGGAATGTAATGAATCATATGAGCTAGAGTGAGATCATATTAACAGGGAAGTAGAATGTAATGGATCTTACACTCTATTGTATAAGGGAGTCACATGTAATGTAATGTATGAAGGTGGAGTATTTTAAATGTTTTAACTTTAATGTGTTGTTGTTTGGTAATTCAAAAGGCAACTTGCAAAAGGTGAAACCCACACCATCACAACAGCAAAACCATGACATACTTCAATTGAAATGTCAAGGTAAAGCATACTTTTAAAAAACTAAACCAACTTTCTTATTGTACTTAAGAAAACTAGTTAGCCAAAAAACTGACAAAAGAAAAATTATTACTTTTGTGACTTTTATTATTAATTAAGAAAACTGGACAGCATAAAAACATAGACAAAAAAAAAACACTAAATTGTTACTTTTGTTACTTTTATTAATACTTAAGAGAACTAGTTAGAATAAAAACTAAATTAATATAAATTATTGGTAGATGATGACTTTTCTTAATTATGATGTTGTTTATTAGTTTGGTTGTGATGGTGTACTTTAAGAAGTGGAATAAAGTAACCAGATTAATTCTATCTAATGTCATCATATACATACCCACTGTTGAGAAGGAACTTGGCCATGCAGGTACGCAGCTTGTTTTAGTGCATTGTGATAAGGTGGAAGACAGCTATTGTTCCCCTAGTATACAACTTAACTTAGCTGTTGGTTTCTTTGGTGTGGAAGGATGTGCAACAACAGTGGTGGGAGGGAAACTTTTACCTTGGCGCCATGGCTGAAAGTTCAAAGTGAATCAAATCCATTTCCCCAAATGTTTTACCTCCAAATGTTGTAAAAGTGATGGGAATATATTATATTTTTAACAAAAACAATTGATTTCTAAAATAAAAGAGGAGTGGGATTATTTTGGGCCACATCCCTAAGCCATTATTTGGCCATATACGTGAAGGCTTTATATAAGAGATCTGCTGCTTCAGTGGGATACAGACCTTTATTTGCTCCTTTACTGTCTTCTCTTAAGAACTGCGCACCTAGTGGCTGTTAGGTGAAGGTGAGAGTTAAAGTTTGTTTGAGCAAGCATCAGGTGATTAACACACAACTGGTTTTTGTTTTGTTTGGTTGTAGAGTCAAGATTCTCTTGAGTACATTAAATACTATTGGTGCTGCTATTGATGTATGTATGCTATTATTTTAGTTTATTCATTACTGTGTTGTAGGCAACCCTCACATGTAACAATCGACCAAACTGTGTTGTATCAGTATGTCACTTTAAGTCTGCAGGTTAAAGATTCCACAGCATCTACTTCATATATCTTGGACATTTGTGTTGTATCCTTCCTCTAGAAGAGGATCTACTGAAAGTGTGTTTTGCCAAATGCAAATATTTTTATGCTCTTATAAACCTGCAGACACACACACACAAGGCCTAAGTCTATTGCGTAAAACCTGGATTCTTACTAAGGTTATGAATCTGGATGGAATAATAGGGCCTATTCTAACATAATAAATTGAAAATCCTAATAGGGCCTATTCATACATGCTATACACATTGATATACAAAAATGACAACACAAAATTAAATAGTGAGATTGAATCTTCAGTAGAAGTAATGAAACAATATTATTAGAAATATATGTCACTGAAAGGGGTGTAACAAGTATTGGATGAAAGGTTTATTCATGACATGTGGACCAACAATGTTTTAAATAGAAGTTTATGCTGAAATGTTTCTTTAAAAAAGAATTTTAATAATGTCATGTATTTTAGAATTGGACTACTTTTAGAAGACTAAGAGCACATTTCAACTCTATCAATTGTAATGCTCTGTAGGCTTTGGCATCATTACAATTATACATTTCAGAGAACCGGTCCTCTAATTTGAGGACCGGACCTACAGTTTACTCATGTTTCTTTTAACTGCTTGAGAACCGATCCTCACCAGTTGAGGACCGGACCTCCAGTACGTCTCTTTCAAATTTCTGGGGTTGAAAACCGGTTCTCTCCATTGAGAACCGGACCTCCAGTCAACTATGTTTGTTTTAAGGCTAGAGGACCGGACCTCCAGTACGTCTCTTTCAAATTTCTGGGGTTGAAAACCGGTTCTCTCCATTGAGGACCGGACCTCCAGTCAACTATGTTTGTTTTAAGGCTAGAGGACCGGACCTCACCATTTGAGGACCGGACCTCCAGTAAGTCGCTTTGAAATTTCAGGACTTCAGAACCGGTTCTCTCCATTGAGGACCGGACCTATATTTAATTATGTTTGTGTTTAAGGCGTTGAGGACCGGACCTCACCAGTCGAGGACCGGACCTACAGTCAGCCGCTTTGTCATTTCTGTGATTGAGAACCGGTTCTCTCCTTTGAGGACCGGACCTCCTGTGAACTATTGTTTGTTTTTAAGGCTTTAGGACCGGACCGCACCAGTTGAGGACCGAACCTCACTAAGGTTATGAATGTGGATGGAAGGACATTTATATATGCTAGGACCAATCATGTTATACATATATAATGTCTAATGGATTGAAATAACCTCACTATGATTTACATAATGTTAATACATAACTTGTTTGTTGGTGGCAGCTGAAAGGAATTTCGGACTAACATAGTTAAATATCTTTCGATTGTGCAGCTAATTTTCCATTTAGTGTCTGCACTTGGTAGAAATGGCAAGAACAAGGTAAATGTTTAAATCCCATATGGCATCAGTGGGATTGTTTTTTACATGAAAAACATTTAATAATTGCATGTGGTCTAATTATGGTCTGATGAGTGCCTAATTTTTGTTTAAACAACCAGTGAAGCTGTACCTCACCCTCTGGCAGTGGGACTCGATGATGTGCAAGGATTAGGGACTGGAGATGGGGGTGAGCATGGTTTGGAGAATGAGTCTGAGACCCAAGCAATAGGAAACCAAGCAGATGTTCAGGCAGCCTTTGATGCTATTCAAGCACAGGCACTTGGTAATGACCAATTCATTCCAAATCCCATAGAGGTTGCGGTTCATGTTGGGCAGGCTGATGAAGAGGAGAATGATCAGGCCCATATTGCTATTGTGGACTTGAGGAAGCGCAGGGGTCGCAACCATCCAAACTGGGCAATATCCGGACGTGAGATTATGAGGTTCAACAAGTATGGGCAAGCAGTGGCACCTAGCAGAACTGTGGCGCGCTTTGCTCGTTACCTAGGCCAACTGGCCATCGATAACAAACTTTTCCCAATTAATGTGGAAGATTGGAGACAATTTCGAGGGCTTGTGCTAAACACGTCTTGGGCCAAAATTGAGGTATACTTAGCAACACATTGAATTTACCAAGATTTGTTATTTAGTGATTGTTATTACTTCATTATGCAAAATTATTGGTGTGCAGGCAACAATTGACTGGAATGACAGTAGGACTAAGGCTTTGGCCTTGAGAATTCGGTACGTGGTGGAGACAAAATTGAATGAACGTTGGAAGCATCACAAGTGCATCCTGCGCAAAGATTGGTACTACTCGAACCTGAACACAAATGCAAGATTCCACTGTGGTGACCAGCATGTATGTCCTCTCCAATGGACACGATTGGTTGCATTTTGGGATTCCGAAAAGGGAATGGTAAGTTCATTTTCAAGTTATATAAGTGTATGCATGTGAAATATTGTTCAAGTTTATGAATTTCTAATTAGCAGACCTAATTCTTAATTTTTTATTTGGTAAATTAATCCTAATTTGAATTTCTTTGTGTAAAGTAAATGTGAAATATATGCTAAATATATATGACATATATATAACACATGTGCAATTTTTGGATTAGTTTACAAAATCTAACATCAAATTATGTTATACTTCAGTAATGCAATTGTTTATGTCAAACTAAGATGTGTATTTGTGTACATGCAGCGTCGCCGTGCAATTAACATAGTGAACCGTGCAAAGCTGAATATGGGCCACACAACCGGGACCAAATCATATGCGCAGCTGCGAGATGAATATGTGAGTATAGGCTGCGCATATTGAAAACCTTTTCTAAGTGAAAAACAGAGTTGTGCTTTTCAAAATACAGAGGCAGTTGATTTATTTCATATTATTCACATAAATGTATGGAATTGGCAGATACAAGAGCATGGGTATGAGCCTGATCGGATTGAATTTTTCAAGCTGACCCATCGCAAGGCAAGTGGGGAGCCTGTTGATGCAACATCTGGGAGAATCATGGTGAGTGTAACTGGAACCTGTTGCATATATTGAATTATTCTACTCTTGTTTCTCTCCAACAGATTATTTGATGCCACGTGGTTCTTCAACATCCATTGAATGTGAATCATCACATGATGGGACTAACACCTCCTTTATTGTAAATGCCCTCCTTTATTGTGTGTGCAACATGTGATTTAGGTGGTGAAAAAGGCCTGGATTGTTTATAAATTACTTAGCTATTATGTACATGATGATTTGGATAGCAGGGTTCGTGCAATCCAAGAGATGCCGAATAGTAGGGAGCTGACAGAGAAGGATTGCAATGATGTGTTTGCTGCTGTTCTTGGCCCAGAGCACGGGAATCGTGTAAAGGGTTATGGCATTGGGGTCACTCCCTCAGACATACCAGGGTTTGTGTCTGATAGGCGAGGTTTGTCAGCGGAATTGCATGCTCTGCGCGCTGAGTATGAGCAAGAAATCGAGAGAGCTGCCAGAGAATCAGAACAACAGAAAGAGGAGATTGAAAGAGGAAGACATGCGATGGATCAATGCCGTTCTGAGTTGGAGCGAGTTCGAAACATGCATGAAGAGGAGATTATGCATCTGCAAAGGCAGCAGCAGTACATGGAGATGCACTTTGAGACTCGTGTTACAAGTGCTCTTGACAATTACTTCAGGAATGCTGTTTCGCCTACTGGAAGCACGCAAGCAAGCTTGGGTGCGTCACTACAAGTCTTAGCAGAGTGTTCCGCACCACAGCTTGAACAATCACTTCCAGTTCGTGATGCTCATAACCCTTTTGCTACAAATATGTCCTATCGTGGTCGTTTTCAGAATGCTTCCTCCTCTCCAAATGAAGGCACAAGTCAGCACGGAAGGCTGTCAACTGCTAGTGGGGGGAACTTTGCCTCTCGGAAGTGAAATAGTTGGTGATATTGCCAGAGAGGTGTGTGATAGCTAGACTTCAATATATCTGCTGCAACTGCTGCAACACTTTTGTTTTTGAAACTTATTTTGGATAGTAGCACTTGCTAATATATCTTAGCTTGTTGGCCAAATATATAATAGCAAGTGTACTTCTTTTGGGCATCCTAGCGTATAGTTGGTTAAGTCTGCTGTGTTAATTTCATCAGGGATGAAACTTGCATTTTCAGGTTGTAATTAATGGTTGGTGAATGCAGACTTTTTAAGTGGTTGTGCATATTAGAAAAATGCTTTAGAGATAGCATTTGCTGCAGCAATGTTTGTAATTCCTCTGGCACTCATCAATATGAATATATGTTTATCCTTATGTTTGGAAAACAAGTTCCATTTGATTAGCTTCCCATTTGGTCTTTTTGGAATGTATGTTCTATGATGATTTTATTAGCCACAAAATCAATTCAGCAAATACAATAGTTTCAATGCAGAAGTAACAATTAATGAATCCACTGTTTGTCGTTAGTGTAACCATTTAATCAACCAATAATTTTCATAACAAATGGGGTTGAATTGTATTAGTAATTTCATGTCACCATATGAATATTAGTGGAACATGTTCAAACCATATATGGAATTAGTTGGCAATATTGGTAGCACATAATGTCCAGGTTGCCACCAAATTAATATAAATTTCAAACCATTTGTGAAAGAGTTGACATGTTTAACCAACTACTGCAGCAATGGTGAGAATCACTGTCAAACCAATCATCTTTGGTTTAATAAGGCATGGCTAATCAGTTTTTTATTATATCTTTAGTTTCACTAAACCACCAACAAAAGTTCCTGTTAGTTGCTTAAGCCCTTGTCTACATCAATGTCAGATTTGATCTTTGCAGTCACCAAAACCTTGAGATTGGCATGTATTGAGTATTAGCCACCTCAATCTGTACAACTAACAGCTTATTAGAGGCTAATTGGTGGCTAATAGCTTAAACAACTAAATATTAGTTGTTTAATGGAGGGAGGATACCCTTGAAATTGGTTGGCTTTGATAAGAATTGGAGTAGTGTTGGATCATCATGAATTCATGATCAGTACATTATCTTCCGACGCGGCATAGGATTTGATAAGACAACCGATTTCTTTCTCGTGGAGAAAGTGGACCTTATCATTGCACTCGTATGTAGAAATACCTTTTAAAAGTAACTAAGTAAGTCATTTTTGGTACAGAACCAAGTAATTTTTTAAAACTTGTCTAGCTAGCTACTGTCATACTCCATGCATAGATATATATATATATACATATATATTGATTCTTGGAACTTAATTATATATATGATTAAAAATGTTTAAAATTTAATTAATAGATGCATGCGATCATCTTTTGCATGTATAGATTACTAATTAATTTGTGTTGTGATTGGTGTTACCAACACGTACGTACTGTACTATTGAGCTAGCAAATAGCTAGCTATGAGAAACTAAATATACTTTAGGTTTAATTCATTAAGGCTTAAGCATTGATTTTTGTATTTTTCTGTATCCCATTAATTAATTGTTGGTGTACGTACGTTATTGCAGGACCGAACAATTTTTATCCAAAGGGTCAAGTGTAAAACGCAAGGAAGATCCATTACTGGATGATGAAAATGACGGTGGCTCATCAGATGGGGGTGACATATATGTTGAACGAATCCGCCTTGAAAAACTGGAACTAAGGTTTTTTTATTTTTCTTACATTCGTTAATTTTCTCATCCGCCTTGAAGTACTTCACGACATTAATTTATATATATGTTGTATGTGTGTTCTTCAGCCTTAAAAATTTGCTGACCAAGAACACAATCCAAGAGCCAACTTTTGAAAGGATAATTGTTGTTTACAGGTACCTAACTACTTTCTTTCTTTATAAAATTAATTAATATATATTAATATTGTTTTGCATATATATATTATATAGATACATTCATATATAATATATATATGTTCTTGAAAACAATTAATGAGTTAATTACATGGTTGATTTTTATTTAATTTGTCCATCATTTTCAAAACCATTCTCTGTTATATGTATATTATATCACAATTAAGGTTGGACATGCATATGGTTGTTGCTCGATGCAAGTATATAATGTATTTTCTTCTAATCTGATGGAGGAATATAAGGGGGCCGGCTTGCAGTTGCAGAGAGATTTATTTGATATATATATATATATATATATTTATTAATTGGGAATGGAATGAAAGTTCAGCTATACGCATGATACTGATCTCATAAGTTATGGACTTTAATTAATTTATTATGAATTAATGGGGAGGGGATTTAACTGCTTATTGATTGAATTGATGCTCTAGCCTCTAGGAATTGAAAATTTGAAATGATTTAATCCATTCCCGAGGCTGAAATTGATAACCTAGCATGAAAATAATGTATTGATCATCGATAAGAAGAATTATAACTTTTCAGGCACTCAAGTCCACCAGACGAACTACACGACGGGGGAATATATGTTAAACATTTCAAAAATATCCCAATGGCTGATTTGGTGATAGTTCTTGTGAGTTTTTTTTTCTCTCTCTCTCTCTCTCTCTCTCTCTCATACTAGCTAGATTAATTTCTTTAAAATTAATTAAATATTAAATTTCCCTTGAAGTATGTGTATGTACATATATATATATATATATATATATATATCATGGTTTCAATTAGGGTTTACACAACAACTAATATTGATGGATGGATGATCAATAAAGTAGTTTAATTAATTTACAGCCTGAGAAGAAGAACCCAGGATTAACTCCAATGACTGGCTCACATTCCTTGGCTCTGCCGTAGTTGGGTTGGTAAGTAAGTTATTAATTTATATATATAGAGCAGCAATTAATGAAGTTGTCTTCTAATTGTCCTTAAATTTTTATCTTGTGAAATAAATAAATAAATGCAGCTAATTAATTGCTATTTCATAATTAATTTACGTACTGCAGGTTGCTATTATTACTTCGCTTGAAATGCCTAAAGTTGATCTGTGGGTCATTTTTGCAATTCTTTCCACTGTGACTGGTTACTGTGCTAAGACATACTTCAGGTACGTATGTACGTAACTATTTTTTTTTTTGAGAATCGTAGGTAATTAATATTTAAGTTTCTCAATTATTTTTGGCCAACAAATAAAAGTTTCCCCATTATTTCATATATAATTTACTGATATATATATATAGCCTAATTCCACACTTTTCTTATTGATTTTTTCGATCTGACTTGAACTAATTAAATATTACCTTACGTGAGTGTGTATGCATGTACATATACGTACGTATATATGAATTTAGGATACCCTTGGACGGTATAGCTGCGTTGGGCTGAAACGTGCTAACGAGATCATTGGCACCACCACTGAGGAGCTTGTCCTTAAGGCAAAACAAGCTGATAATATAGATCAGGCGAGGCAAGCAGCTGTTGCTGAGGATGATGAGGAAAATTAAACAAAGCTATAGCTAGCTCATCGATCAAGGGTAGTGCATGCATGCAACTGCTAATTATATATATATATATATATAGAGATTAATATATTCATAATTAAGTAGAACAAACATAAGTATTTCTATGACATTTGTTATTTTGCATGAGGTTCAACATTTTAGGATATTGATTTCTATATAATTTTAGGGTATATAATTATTGTTCGAAGTTATATTTTAAATTTTAACTCTCAAGTTTTGAACTAACCAAGAAACAGAAACTCAAAACCATAAGAGTTAAAATCAAGAAATATATATCGATTGATGATTTATATCCTAAGTAATTAAATACTGCCAAGAATAAGATCAAATGGTGAAAAAAAAAACCATAAAACATTTGCGTTCGTTCTTTAATTAAAAAACATACGCTCTGTAAAGAGAAAACCTATTTACCTGTAACATCAACATGTCACATGATGTTACAATCACAAACAACAATTTCTTTTGAATTTTTTCTTTCACATACAGCTGTTTGTAAAGTTGTAGTGTTTAAAAGAGATTTGAAAGAAAAGATAACTCGAAAACTTTGACTTCTTGGTTGATTGTAGAGTATAGTATCCTTTTATAACAGAAGTTTAATATTGAATTGATATAAATAATACTAATATTATGAGATTGGGAAGTGTGTTAAGAGGTTTACCAAATAAATTACTTTGACATACTCCATTCATTTTCAATTACAAATAAATGCCTTATGGAGGTTTACCAAAAAATAAAAGATCACCCACTACTTTTTTTTTTTGGGCCATATCACACACTACTTTTAAGTTTTAAAAACATGGGAACCTCCATGTTTAAGTTTATTAATAAACTTACGATTAAGATGCTTAGAGTGTAGTGACAAGTGAAGAGAGAGAGAGAGAGAGAGAGAGAGAGAGAGAGAGAGATCATTCATCATGATGGAAGAATATGTATGTCATGGAAGTGGTACAGGGGGAATCAATACCTATAGATCAAAAAGAAAAGAAGGAAAAAGAGAATCTATATGTCAAGATAGGCATGACCACTTGTGGTTGTGGAGATGGAAGGAGAAGCATGCAAAACAAAATATCCTGCCGCCAGTACCTGCACTAATCTATGCACTTAATTATGCATGCAGGTCTGTCTTCTCTCTATATCCATTCCATCTTCAACTTCAAAGGCTTTTCTAGAAATCCCAATTTTTCAGTCACTTTTTAGTTTTTACTGTAAAAAAGCACGACCTTCAACTCCATTGATACATACATGAAAGTGGTAGTAGTACACAACACTTGGCTGAATAAAGCCTACGACATCTCACTCCCATGGAATAAATGGTAGTAGTAGGACAGAACACTTAGCAAAGAACTTATACAAGGATGAAAGGAAAATTGGTGTGGTTTTAAAAAAAAAAAAAAAAAAAGTGAGTTAAAAAAAAAAATTGACAGAAGAAAGTGTAGTCCCAAGACAACAATGATCATTCATCTAAACGATAATGATAGTGAAAACAATATCATTCCCCCTCTAAACTGACCAATTATAGTGTGCTCATTCAACTCGTCATTCCAATGAAAGCCAATTATCAAACCTTTACCAATTAGCCGAGGAGCATTAACTGTTTGCCTTCACAGGATTTTTTCCTTTCCGTTTCCTCTTCCGTTTCTTTCTACTCCTCACAGTAGCATCTCCATCCTTCCTTTCCTGCATGAACTTCAGAATCTCAATAAACACGTCAAGCAAAAGAACATGTTCATATATTACCTTTTCTCCACAAAATCAGATAGTGGTACATGCTCTAGCCACTAGCAATATTGTATGGAGCAATGGTGCAATACCAAACCTAATTTTTTTGTGATAAATATAACGTGAAAATGATTGTCATTTGAGATTACAGAAAATTTAATTAATGTTCACAATTGTAAGCCCAAATCTTTCCATGCTTGAATTTGATGTTGTATTGCCAGGTGGACGGGGTCCACATCAAAGCTTAACCCTACTGCGAGAGATCAATCATTTTCATCACGGGCCATGTCTTAAGAACTAAAGGCATCCATCTCTTCAGCACTTCTTTATTTTCCAATTTGTTAAGGATTGTCAGACATCAAATTATTGCCTTCAAATATTATGACTGGCCATAGAAGACAAAAATGTAGAACAGGGGAAGAGGGGTGCTACAAACAATATTATTTGCAAGCTCACCTTCACTGAAGAAAGATCTGGGGTTTTCTCAGTCTTTTTCTTCTTACATGAAAGGGGGTTTGGACCCTGCAAAGTTCAAGAAAAAGAGTAAACCCATAAACATTGAAGTAGTCATTTTAAGGAACCATTTTCTAACACAGTATATATATATATATATATATATTTTGCATAAACCCAATTGATGTCTAGGCAATTTCAGTCAAAATTTGGAAAGAGTACATGCATCAGAACACTGAACTCTACTTCCCCCCAATCATATAATCTACATTCCCACCAACAACTAGATAATACATGCTTTTGACTTCACCAATGTCCTATATAAAATAACTATCAAAATAAAATTTGAATGCAGAACAAGAAATAAATTACTACTCAGTGAACAAGGAAATTACAGGCTGTAAGATTAACTATTCTCCACTTTTTATCTTAATTATTTAATACTACCCACCTTCTGAAAAGTCTAGTCCCCCATCCAAGAAAAGATATATGCGTAGAAAGGGTTCTAACTACCATGACACATTATTATCTTCCTTCAAGTATAAGATGCATGAACAAGACTGCATTCATTTTTGCATAGATCCAGCCAAGCATCTTCCTAGTGCAAAAGAATCATTGTTATGTGATAAATTACTTACATAACATCATATCTTGATATAAATATGGCCAATGTCGATATAAAGGATAATCTTAAGCTGAAAACCTAAATCTCAACCCTGGCTTATGCAGTTAAACAAGCCAAAACTGGGATAGATATTGTGGTAAGCGAAATGGAATAGAGTCGGAAGTAATAGAAATTAATTTCATTAACTTTAATCCATGATGCACCTATACTAAGGCCTATCCATCTATACTGAAACTAATAACAGGAGTTTTCATAGTCCATATAAACAGAATAGATCCCCCTTCTTCATATTACAGGCAGTCTATATCAAAAAATGCCATCTGAGGGTGAACTCTAACACCTTACATACGATTAAATATACGAGACGTGTCAAGGAAACAAACATATTGTAAGAAATATACAGGAAAATGAAAGAAATGAGAAAAGGTGTTTTTAGGCTCTACCTTTGCCTTCTTTCTCTTAAACTGAACTTTATCCTTCACACCCAATCCTTTCCCAGCAGTACACTTCTTTGCTACAGCCTGCACTTCCAAGCTCTGATCTCCAAAACGATCTTCTTCATCAGAGGAATCCTTTTCTTGATGAGAAGCCAGCATATTCTTTGCCCTCTTTTCCAACATTTTATATTCCAAGTCAGTCATATGCGAGCGTTGTTCTTCAGAAATTTTGACAAATTGGCGTTGGGCAGCAGATGGGGACTCGAGCAAAAGAGCAGTTCTCAGAGCATATATAACAGGGACACCTGGAATCTGCAAGCGAATATGTCTACATGGATAGATGCTCAAGGATATACAATATTACAAATGTAATAATGGAGAAAAAAAAAACAGAGTGGATTAGTAACCTTGAGAATTTTCTCTCGAAGATCAGCATGCTGAGTAGCAACAAAGAAATGCTCAGGATTAGTTTTACCAATAACATCAATGATGCAATCATCAGCACTCATGGTCCTCTCATGATCACACCTGGGAAAGGGGTAAAATTCCTAATAAGAAATAATAAAAAAATGTCTCCGAAGGAAGAAAGAGAGAGGTAGAGACCTTGCAGTAATGAGGCTATGAGCAGCTTCAAGAGACTCAGAATGGGAGGGACCAAGCCTTGGACCATGTATTTCCAACTCGGAAATAGCACATTTGGTGGTGAAGAGCATGACAGGGGCACCCAGGATACTAGAGAGGGCCTTGTCAGCAGGGGTAATGCGATTGACGAGGAGGTGATGCACAAAATTCACATCACAGAGCACCTTGTATGGCTGTCTGAACCCATAGCATGCTGTGTAGAACCTCACTATCTTCCTGTGACGCTTCTGCCTCTTCACTCTCATAATTAAATCCTACCACAGAGATAGTCCTTTCAGTGAGAAACTTTATACCCTAAAAATAATTAAAGCAAAAGCAAATATGCACATTCATTCTCAGTTTCTCACCAAAGCAAAATCAATAAACTGAAAGAAACGGAGTTTCACAACTAAAAAAGAGATTGATACGGAGCACATACTTCCAAATTAATGCATCACATGTATATATTCCAATTTCCTCCCAACTAAAGTCCAATTAACTAGTCCCAAACTAAATATGTTTGCCTACATTATAGAAGCATAGCTCGCACCAATACTAAAAAAACAAACAAACAAACATTTTATGGTCCATAAATAAAAAAGAAACTTTAACACTCCCAGCTAATTCTTTTTATTATTTGCTTGCTGTGCATAAAAGCACAAATTTAAAGACAACAACCCTGTGTAAACCAAAAAATAATAACATGTAGAATCGATAAACATTATTATTGTAATGCATTAAAAATATTCAAATCCTGATTTCCTGCAAAGCTTGTAGCTTCTAACTATAACAGTAACTTCAATAGCAACAATTATCAACCAACTATTTTATAAAAAAAATAAAAATAAAAAAAGAGGTAGCTAAAATCAAATCAGATACAATTACAGAACTGCATACATGCCAAAATATCAAGTCAGCAAAAACAGGTCTTTTGCCCTATCTTTGTTGCAAAAAGATCAGAAAAACAGAGAGCTTGATGAGATGGAAAATAAAATCAGTAGAAGAAAAGGAGAGAAGGAAATTAGAGAGAGAGAGAGACCTGAGTAAGTAGTGAGTACGAGAGGGGCTGTGGCCTGCGAGAGGGATTCTGAGGAAGAAGGGCGTTTTTGTGCAACTCAACTTATCGTGGGAGAGCAAGAAATAAGAATACAAATATGAAAAACAGACCATTCGACGGCGGTAATCTCATACACTCACACACAACACAAGTTCGCAACGCCAAGTAACAGCTAACAGGTTTATGAAGAGGGCCCAACCCACGTCTACTTGCTACTCAATTTCCATTAGGCCATATGGCGCTTTCGGCCCAACTTATATCAAATCGGTTTGTGAAAGCGTCCCACCCGACTCCCATTCTAGCTTGACGATTCCCAACCTCAAATGGACCCAAAACTCCTACATAAACACTCCGGAAGCTCTTCGGCTCAGCCTAACCAAAAACGTCATAACCAAGATCAATAACTCACTCCACAATTGCCCACAATTAATCCTTTATTTACGAATGACAGCGGGGGTTCGGACTCACTGCAGGAGCCGTCCAAAGTGGCTGCCCCAACTCCAATTCCAACCAATTTTATTTAATTTCAACCAAACCCATTAATTTTCTCAATCCTAGACAACTATTAAGTCTCTTAGGGACTAAATTGGTTCAAGAGGACACCATAAGAACCTCCAAATCCGAAAACCCAATAAAAACCCGAAATGACCCCAAATCCCTAACTCAAACTTCAACAAAAACTCATAATTTTCACAAACTTTAACTTAAAATCTTCAATTGGAGTTCATAGGGGTGGATAATGTCCAACAATTCTCCAAAATAATTCCCAAAACCAGTTTTCAAAACAAACCCGAAAATAGCCTTAAATCCCATAAATTCAAGTTTCAAAATTTCAAGATTTTCGAGCTACAAAACCAGAAGAAATGAAAGCCCAAAGAAAGAGGAACGAAACCCACCTAAGATGGAGGTGATTGGCGCCGGAAAACTGGTCGGAGAAGGGAGGAGAAGCCGGCGGTCAAGACTGCCCTTTCCAAGCTGGATACGCGTGCAGAGGCGGCTGGGCTGGCTGGACGAGGGCCGGGCTGAACTAATCGGCCGACGTGGGAGGTCGCCGGTGGTCGGGGTCGATGGAAAAGCCGCCGAAAGTGGCTGGGTAGCTGGGTTGGCCGCGCACAGAGAAAAGGGGGAGAGAGAGAACTCGGGGAGAGAGAAGGCCGAGGGGTGGTCGGCGCCTGGGGGAAAGCTCGCCGGAGCCAGAGGCCAGGTCGGCGAGTGGTGGTCGACGGCGAGGTGAATGGGGGTGGCTGGGGCTGGTGCGCGCAGGGGAGAGGGTGCGGGGGTGGAGTGAAGACAGGGAGAGAGAGAGTGCGGGGAGAAAGATATATAAAGGAGAGAGAGAAATTGGTAGAAAGTTCTAGAGAGAGAGAGCGAGAGAGAGAAATCAGAAAAAAAAATTTCTGATTTTGGGTATTTAAATCCCACTTTGTAAATTTTACGAAATTGCCCCTGGCTTCAAACGCCAATATCTCACAAACCGTAACTCGAAACGACGCGTGCTACGTGTCTATGAAATTGTGGGCTCGCAACCTTTCCAACGGACTCAAAGTCAAAATCGAAATCCCATTTATTTTAAAAGTCAATCTTTGGGTCAAGCCCAAACAAAAATAAAATAAAATTTTAAATCCAAACCCTTTTTATTTTTCAAATAAATCCTAAAATCTTTAAAATGCAATTCCACATCTTAAAAAAATTCTCTTAAAAACATAATTAAATAAAGATTTAAATTTCTAGTGAAAATTTGGGTCGGGTCGTTACAGGAAGAGAGAGAGAAAGGAGATCGGGGGTGGGTGGGTCGCGCCGGTGATGGGGACGGGTAGGGTCGACCGGCGAAGGGAGGGGTAGGGTTGCATTGGCGGCTGGAAGGGGTGGGGTTGCGCCGGCCACCCATGGTGGTCCGGTGAGGGAGGGAGGCAGAGAGAGGAGAGAGAGAGAAGGGAGATCAGGGTGGGTGGGTCGCGCCGACAATGGGGAGGGGTGGGGTCGACCGGCGAAGGGGAGGGGTGGGGTCGCGCCGGCGGTGGGGAGGGGGTGGGGTTGCGTTGGCGGCGGGGAAAGGTGGCCGGCCAAAATTGGCAAAATGTGTTTTTTTTTTTAATACAGGGGCAAAATAGGAAAAAATGGGTAAAAAAATAAGGGGGTGATCAACTTAGTGGTTTTGCGTGGTCTGAATAGCCCCCCCTTTTAGTAAATCAACATAATAAATTTAACCTCAGTTTAACAGTTCCAGTTAATATGCTAATTTGTTAACTAAAAGATAGATTAAACACATACCTCACCAAAAATGCAATTATCCTTCTTCGCAAATGCAACACTATCCTTCCTTCACCAAAAAAATAAATCATTGTCAAATATGAGCCCAACATCAATCTAAATTCAGATTTCACAACCAAACCACTAAATTAAAAAAACCCACAACATTAACTAATTACCACTAAAATCAGAAATTTCACAACCAATTTATGCAAAATCCACAATATTAGAAAACATAAAAAACAGAAAATACCAAAAAAAACAGAAAATACCAAAAAAAAAAAACAGAAAATACCATAAAAAAAAATAAAATACAAAAAAAAAACAAAAAATACCATAAATTCAAAAAAAACAAAAAAAACAAAATACCTGTGTTTCGGGGGGGTGTTGAGCTGGTTTCGGCTTCGAGGGGGGGGTTTTGGGTGAGCTGGTTTCGGCTGGGGGGGGGGGATGGGTTTCGGTAGGGGTGGGTTTTTGGGGGAGGGTGGGTTTCGGGTGGGGGGTGGGTTTCGGCGGGGGTGGGTATTCGGGTGGGGGGTGGGTTTCGGCGGAGGTGGGTATTCGGGGGGGTGGGTTTCGGCGGGGGTGGGTATTCGGGGGGGTGGGTTTCGGCGGGGGTGGGTTTTCGGGGGGGTGGGTGATCTGACCATTATTTCATATACTTTTATACTCTTGTTCTTGGATTATTGTTATGTTTTAGGGTGTTTTTAGTTCGTTTTAATTTAGTTTTATATTTTTATAGGTTTGAAGAGTAAAGGGGAGAAAACAAAGCAAAATGGAATATTTTCAGAGTAGAAATTACTGGGCAGATCAGTCAACTTCGCGGAATAAACTGCACTTCCTCGGAACAAACCAGATGTCGTGCCTTATACCGTTGGAAAGATACGGATGTTAGCTTTCCGAGAAATTTTACGGTTCGTGATTTGCATTTTTCTAGGAGAGGTTATGGCTATTTGACTGAAGGCAGTTCAGGCAGAAAATTTTGTGCGAAAATGCAAAGTAATTCTTTTTAGATTTCTTTCTTGGAACCCAATTGATGTTATGTGTATTTGGGAAGTATCTAAAGGAATCCAGGTTTATTATTTAAGGTCTAATCCTATTTTTGTTGGGATTTTGGGTGCCAAACCATCAATGACAACTCATCATAAGAATAATCCAAGTCCAACAAGGAAAGTCTTTACCAAAGAAGAAAAGGATTTGTTTCTTATTTAAAGGAAGGAGATCATCATCTTTAGGGGTTCTTTTTTTGGGAAGAAGGAGAGACAAGAAGTGACTGCCATCATTGTTTTCTTCCATCCGTCGTCATAGTTCATAAGTTTTTAATGCTTTCTAGGTTTTTAATTATGTTTTCTTTAAACATGAGCAACTAAACTCTTTTTCTAGGGATAGGATGATGCCCTAGCATGAATGTTTATGGTTTTTAATATTTATTTAATGGATTTTTAGTTTCTTTAGATGAATGCTTAATCACTGTTTTAATTGTTGCTATTTGTTAAGTTCTTTGACTGCGCACCTTAGGGCTTTGCATCTAGTAAATTTGAAGTTGAATTTGAGGCCGAGAGGCAATATAATTTGAATTAGCTTCTTGTGGTTGAGTGTGGTAAATTACATTGTTGCTCGAGAGAGAATAATGATTTGCTTGGTTCTCTTGTTTTCTAGAGCGTAATGAATCCTATTTGTTAAATTTGTGCCTGAGAAGGATAAATTGCATGTTAGGGTATACGACCTTTGCCTGAGAAGGAAAGAATCATGCACTTAAGGAAAACTGTGGTCTAAGTGTCTGAGAGGAACTTAGATACGAGAATTATCATTTAAAGAATTCAAAGAATTTGTTGAATGTATTAAAACCTAAACTGGATTGCTTGTGGTTGATTCCGAATCCCTAGTTCTTCCAATTGACTGTTAAACCATAATCTTCTATTTTCATTAGTTTACTTATTGTTCTTGATCCTTGTTTTTAATTGTTGCATTTTCATTTGCTCTCATCATAAATCGTCACAATAATCTTCTCAAAGTCATTTTTAATTTTCAAGTTGTATTTATTTTTATTAGATCTAAATAAGGAATTTAAGTTTTTGAATTAAATTAAAAATCCTCGTGGGTACGACAACCTTTTTTTTTCCATATACTATATTACATCCACCCTGTATACTTGCAGGAAATTCACCAAGTTTTTGGCGCCGTTGCCGGGGATTATTTAATTTAGTTTAGAATTTGGATTTCTAATTTTCATCTTTTTTTTTTTTTTTTTTCTAGTTAGTTTAGGAATACAATTTTTACTTTCTTAAAAAAAAAAAAAAAGACTATTTTGACTTTTCTTTCCTTTCTAGATAAGGAGCTGAATTTTTTTGTTTGTACCCATTTCCTAGATACAGCAAGAAGAAGAAATATCTCTTCCTTCCAAAAAAAGTGTGCACGTGATTGATTTTGGCAAGTGGGGTTGAAATTGAAAAAGGAGAAGACAAGGAAAGCTAATTGGTGTAGGACCCATTATCTACTCTAAGAGATGGGCTTCTTCTCTTTCTAGCATCCATTCCTACCAGCAATACATATATCTCTTCTCAAATCAAAAAGGCTCATTCACTTGCAGCAAGCGGAAATTTTTTTCAACTCAAAAGGATATCCGATCTCTCTTCTCTCTTCTCTTATCAGCAAAGCTCCATCAACATCAAGCTCGACGCCGAAACCACCATCTTCGACTTCGGCATTATCGGCAAGTTCCTTTCCTATTTTCTCAGCAAAGCCCATTGGCATCACAGCAAAGATTCATCACGTTTTTGGGTGATCTGAGTTTGACCCATCAGCTAAGTTGGCACTACCGATTTGAGTCCAAGTCGACGCTACCCAAGACTTCCAGCCACTAGAATCCCTCTCTTCCCGTCGAGTAAAGCAAATGGGTATCACATCTTTGTTTTGACAGCAGCCCACAGCGGAGCCCCGTCGATTAACCGCTCCAGACTTCTGGTGAGTTGATATTTAATTTGAGATTCTAATTAGTTTGGATTTGCTGCCAATCCATTTGAAACAGGGGTAAATAGAACAAAGTGTATTTGGATTTTATTGGGTATTTTCGGGTATTTGTTGGTATTCTCTGTTTGCCCATTTAATTTGGGGGTCAATAAGTACAAGTTTGCACAAAGTGTATGCACGGGAGACGATCGCTCAATTTAGCGCTCATTCCAATCGATCACGAACTTGAGCACACTCTCCGTAATCAGCGAAGGCAGAAAACGCAGCAGACTATTTTAAGACCAACTATGGGGAATCAACTAATACTACCTAACCCAGAACCACCCAAGAAGCTTCGAGATTACACCGCCCCTGCAGAATACAGTGCTCCTTCATGTATTGTCTTAACTCCGATCGTGCAACGTTTCGAAATTCGTCCACAAACCATTCAATCCTTGCCCATCTTCCATGGAAAAGAAGAAGAAAATCCTTACAACCATCTCAAGACATTTTTCAATATTTGCTCCACATTCAGCTATGCCGGGATAACTGAGGAACAAGTTCGACTCCGTTTGTTTCCATTCTCGTTGAGGGATAAGGCATTGAATTGGTTAGACTCTCTTCCTGCGGCATCTATCAACTCTTGGACAGAGTTATCCAAGAAATTTCTGAGTAAATATTTTCCTGCTCGAAAAACTAATGCTGTGTTGAATAACATTATGAGTTTCCGTCAACTGGACGGCGAACAATTTCATGAAAGCTGGGAACGTTACAAGGATTTTTATCTTCAATGTCCTCATCATGGGATAGATACTTGGCAAAAAGTCTAGTATTTTTATAGAGGGCTTAAACCTCATAGCAGGAGTATGGTTGATTCAACAGTGGGTGGAAGCTTAATGGATAAAACTGCAGATGAGGCGATCGATATTTTTGAGACTATTTGTGAGAACTCTGAGCATTGGGACCTTCCTACGACAGATTCTCAAGTTACGGCTCCACCAGTAACAAAGAAAGGAGGCATGTATGAAGTTAATTCTAGGACAGGTTTGGAAGCACAGGTTGCAGCTCTAACAAAGCTTCTCGCACCATTAGTGACCAAGGTCACAGCACAACCATGTACTTTGTGTGCTAGCATCGCTCATGACACCGCAAATTGTCCGTCGAATCCTACATTAGAAGATGTGCAAGAGGTTAATGCATTCAATGGAAGGCCGCGGAATGATCCTTATTCAAACACTTATAATCCGGGGTGGAAACAACATCCTAACTTTTCTTGGAGTAACTCACAGAATACCTTGGGACCATCTAATTTTTCAAGGCCGTATCAGCAATCCTATCAAGCTCCTCCAGTGCAACAAGAGGACCCTTCTATCAAGGAGATGTTAACTCAGCTCGTAAAGGAGACGTCAAGCTATAAACAAGAGGTAGCATCACTGAAACAAAGCCAATCAATTTTGGAGAAGAGTCAGTCAAAGCTCGAGGTTCAATTAAGTCAAATAGCTACTGCTGTGAGTAGTTTGGCGAGAGGACAAGGACAATTTCCTAGCCAAACGGAAGCTAATCCAAGGAATAATGAGCAAGTTCAAGCTATTACAACTTTGAGGAGTGGAAAAATAATAGATAACAAGGTTGGAAATCATGGAGAGATGGAAGAAAGAAAGGTCGAATCTGAGCATGACAAGCACACAACTAGCCTTGCTAAAGCTGCCAAATCAGACCAGCAAGTGTCCTTTAGTTCCAATGCAAACCAACAGGGTTTTACAGCTGCTCCATTGCAGCAAGATACCTTGCCCAGCCCTCCAATAACTTCTTTGCCTTTCCCTCAACGTGCAAAGCAAGCAAGGAAAGAGAAGAACATGGGAGATATTCTAGAACAATTCAAGAAGGTGCAAATTAATATTCATTTGCTAGAGGCTATCAAACAAATTCTTTCTTATGCAAAGTTTTTGAAAGATTTATGCACCAACAAAAGGAAATTTGATGAACATGAAAAGGTGATGTTGTCAGAGGAAGTTAGTGCTGTGCTTCAAAGGAAATTGCCACCGAAACTCAAAGATCCTGGTAGCTTTACAGTACCATGTACGATTGGAGCAAGGAATTTTGACAGAGCATTACTGGATCTGGGAGCAAGTGTGAACTTAATGCCTTATTCCGTTTATGAACACCTTGGTTTGGGTGAGCTGAAACCTATTTCAATATCTCTACAATTCGCGGATCGTTCTGTAAAATATCCGAGAGGCATCATTGAGGACGTACTTGTCAAAGTTGATGAATTTATTCTCCCTGCTGATTTTATTGTTTTGGACATGGAAGAAGTTGAAATTCCGGACCGCGAGCTACCTCTCATTCTTGGTAGACCCTTCATGGCCACTGCAGGTACGAAAATTGATGTTAAAGAAGGGTTACTAACCATGACTGTGCAAGATACTACTGTAAAATTTCAAGTCTTTGAGGCTTTGAAGAAACCCATGGATCTTTATGATTGTTTTCATGTGGAAGCTGTGGATCGCATAATTGAGAATACATTTATTGAATCAAGCTCCACCGATCCTCTAGAAGTTTGCCTAACTCAACATGGCATGAACTTTGACAAAGTCTCAGTACTAGCAGCAGCCCAAGAACTCCAAGCTGTGAACTCTTACCCTCCTACAAGCCATCCTAAGTTTGAAGTATTGCCATCTTCACGTGCCAAACTCGTTCCTTCCATCATCCAACCTCCAACACTTGAACTGAAACCCCTTCCAGAGACTTTAAAATATGTATATTTGGGTGATTTAGAGACTCTTCATGTGATTATAGCTGCTGACCTTAGTCGAACAGAAGAAGAAAAGTTGGTTCGTGTGTTAAAGGAGCATAAGATAGCCTTGGGATGGACTATTGCTGACATTAAGGGGATTAGTCCGTCAATGTGTATGCACCGAATTTATCTTAAGGAAGATTCTAAGCCTTCTAGGGAAGCTCAGAGGCGTCTAAATCCCAATATGAAAGAAGTGGTACGGGCCGAAGTTCTCAAATTACTAGATGTGGGCGTTATTTATCCTATTTCAGATAGCAAATGGGTAAGTCCTGTGCAAGTTGTACCAAAGAAATCTGGAATAACAGTGGTTAAGAATGAAAATAATGAACTCATCCCACAAAGACTAGTGACGGGGTGGAGAGTTTGTATCGACTATAGGAAGCTGAATAGTGCCACTCGGAAAGATCACTTTCCCTTGCCATTTATTGATCAGATGCTCGAGAGACTTGCAGGCCACAGTCACTACTGTTTCCTTGATGGTTATTCAGGGTATAACCAGATTCCTATCGCTCCAGAAGATCAAGAAAAGACGACATTCACCTGCCCATTTGGCACTTTCGCATATAGACGAATGCCTTTCGGTTTATGCAACGCTCCAGCAACTTTCCAAAGATGTATGATGAGTATCTTCTCCGACATGGTTGAAAGATTTATTGAGGTATTCATGGATGATTTCTCTGTATTTGGGTCTTCTTTTGATGAATGTCTCCATCATCTTTCATTAGTACTTCAACGGTGTCAAGAAACCAACTTGGTTTTAAATTGGGAGAAGTGTCACTTCATGGTGAAAAAGGGGATTGTTCTGGGTCATATCATTTCTTCACAAGGGATTGAAGTCGATAGAGCCAAGGTGGAGCTGATTTCTAAGCTCCCTCCTCCAACCTCAGTCAAGGAAATTCGATCGTTTCTTGGGCATGCCGGCTTCTATCGACGGTTCATTAAGGATTTTTCAAAAATCAGCAAGCCTTTATGTGATTTATTGGCCAAAGACACCGTGTTTAAATTCAATGAAGAGTGCTTAAAGGCGTTTAACACCCTTAAGGCTGAGTTGTCACAAGCTCCTATCATAAGAGCTCCGGATTGGACTATGCCCTTTGAAATTATGTGCGATGCTTCAGATTATGCTATAGGGGCTGTTCTGGGGCAGCGCGTTAATAAGCTTCCTCATGTTATATATTACGCAAGTAGGACTCTTAATGATGCTCAATTAAATTATTCAACAACGGAGAAAGAATTGCTTGCGGTGATTTTTGCATTGGAAAAGTTTAGAAGCTATTTACTTGGCTGCAAGGTGATTATTTATTCTGATCATGCTGCCCTGAGATATTTATTGACGAAAAAAGATGCTAAGCCACGCCTCATAAGGTGGATCCTTCTTTTACAAGAGTTTGATCTTGAAATAAAAGATAAAAAGGGAGCTGAGAATGTCGTTGCAGACCATCTGTCCCGATTAATACATGAAAAAGGGGTCGAGATTCCTATCAATGATCATTTCCCCGATGAGCAGCTTTTCTCCATCGAACAACTTCCGTGGTATGCAGACATAGTTAACTACTTGGCTCAAAAATTTATACCGGCTGATTGGGATAGGCAACAAAGGAAGCGCTTCCTCTCTCAAGTTCGACACTACTTCTGGGATGACCCTTATCTTTTCAAGCATTGCCCTGATCAAATCATCTGACGCTGTGTTCCTCAAAGTGAAGTGCAAAGCATCTTGACGTTTTGTCATTCATATGCTTGCGGAGGTCATTTTGGTGCAAAGAAGACAGCTCTAAAGGTATTGCAAAGTGGATTTTATTGGCCTACTCTATTTAAGGACGCATATGCTTTTGTTATAACATGTGATAGGTGCCAACGAACGGGCAATTTATCCTTCAGATCACAGATGCCTTTACAGAATATTTTAGAGGTTGAATTGTTCGATGTTTGGGGTATTGACTTTATGGGGCCATTTCCAGTATCTCATGGTTATCTCTACATTATTGTTGCTGTGGATTATGTTTCTAAATGGGTGGAGGCGTTGGCGACAAGGACCAATGATCACAAGGTTGTGTTAAATTTCTTGAAAGAGCACATCTTTACCCGTTTTGGTACACCTCGTGCTATCATTAGTGACGGAGGTTCCCACTTTATTAATAAGCCTTTCGAGGCTATCATGAAGAAGTATAACATCACTCATAAGGTCGCTACTCCCTACCATCCGCAGACTAGCGGACAAGTTGAAGTGTCAAACAGGGAAATCAAACAAATTCTGGAGAAAACAGTGAATCAAAACCGCAAAGATTGGGCTTTAAAGGTGAGTGATGCGTGTTGGGCTTATAGGACAACTTTCAAGACTCCCCTAGGCATGTCTCCCTATAGGCTAGTCTTTGGGAAAGCCTGTCATCTTCCAGTGGAGTTGGAACATCGTGCATATTGGGCTCTCAAGAAACTAAATTTCGACATTAACAAGGCTGGGACAGCAAGGAAGTTTCAATTGAATGAGTTAGATGAATTGAGGAATGAAGCTTATGAGAATGCAAAGATTTATAAAGAGAAAACCAAGATTGCTCATGACAAAGCATTAATTCTGAAGCGTTTTGAGCCAAATCAGAAAGTCTTATTATTTAACTCGCGGCTTCGACTATTTCCGGGCAAACTTCGTTCAAGATGGTCTGGGCCTTTTCTAGTTGTTCAAGTATTTCCTCACGGAGCGGTCGAAATCAAAAACATGACTGATGGCTCCGTAATTAAAGTGAACGGCCATCGTTTGAAACCATATTTGGAGCATGTCAACACACTAGAGGAACGAACTCAAGCCATTGAGGTCGTGTACCTCAGTGTCCCTTCAATTATGTGAGTGTTGCTGAGTCAGGCTGACGACTATAAATTCAGCGCTTCTTGGGAGGCAACCCAAGTTTTGGGATGGATGAGATGAGAGCTTGACCTTCGTATTCATGCACTGCTGCCAACCATGACTTCTAATACCCAGGGAGCTCTAAACTTAATTTCCTTGATCTGCACATATATATTTTCTCTTCTTTACTGTGTCTATTTGTTCCTCCCTTATTTATTTGATTCCTTGCATGTTGTTTTCAATCTTTTAACATTGGGGACAATGTTCTATTCAAGTTTGGGGGGGTGTCTTTTAATTTCTATTTGAAAAAAAAAAAAAAATCGTTTTTGTGTGTTTAGTTGCCTTCCAAATCCAATGATGGGAATAGGAACTTGATCTGCAAGAGCTAGAGGGAACATTGAGCATTGATTTGGGTCTAGATCTTAATTTGTAGTTTTTCATCATGCTTAAATTCTCATTGTACGTAGCCTAGGTTGGTGTGGAACTTTTAATATCTGAAAAACTATGTGAGAACTAAGTTGGACTTGTATAACCCCTGTGAGTATTGAGCCTAGTTGCTTATCTTTGAGAGTGATATTTATTGTTTCATCATCTTTCTTTCTCTTGTATTTTTATGGTCGATCTCATTCTTGAATTGTAACTCTAGAACTTCCTTCAATGCCTCTTGAGACTTTGAATTAATTTGCATGATCTTTAGGAAGTGATTAAGGCATGTAGGATTAACCACTATGACCAAACAAGCTTGTGTCCTTAACATATTATCCTTTAGATAGCCCTTTGTGCCTAAATAAGCCGTTTCTTTCATGAAACCACATCATCCTCAGCCCTGAACTTAAACACATATCCTTACCCTATTTTATGAGATTAGTAGAGAAAAATTGCTGTAAGGGAATGCATGATTATTAATGGTTCAGATTAGTTCTCAGTCAGCAGGTAGCAGTTCAAAGAAAAATTTGGGGGCTGGAAGGTGTTAGAAAGTCAGGGAAATTGTGTCTTGGACATATTTGAGTACACAAATCTTATGTTACTCTGAATATCTGATCTTTGTGACAGTTGCATTAATTATATTGATAATTTTATAGCGATTTGGTTGCTTATCTTTTGTTATAAAAAAAAGAGCACTTTTGATGGTTGACGACATGATGGGTTGAGAGTAGTATGTTTTGTTGAGAAGAATAAGGTTGGAGGGGCTACCAAAAAAACAAAAAAACAAAAAAAAAAAAATTCGAAAATAAATGAATGAATTGTAGATACAGCCTTGATCCCATCAGGTCTTGAAATCTTTAGTACATGGCATTGATCAATATTCAGATACCATTATTCTTCTTTTGTTTTCACCTCAGCATAAATGGTCATCTGGACCTAAGAATTGTTGGCATTAGAATTGATTTTGGGTTTGGAAAATTTGAATTCTTATGCAACCTCTAGTTTTGAAGTATTTTCCAACTTACCCTGATCATGCGTTCTCTGCTAATTCCCTTGTGATCATCATTTGCTCTACTAATTTTCATAGAATCTTTGTGATATCCTTATCCTTTCTTTCTTTTGCCCTTACCCCCAAGCCCCATTACAACCATGAGTAAAGACCTTTTGATCTTAGAGATTATGTGAATTTGATCTGTGGAGATAAGGTAAAGAAGGGAGCATATGGAAGCAATTTCCTATCTTTTATTGAGATCATGTTATTTTCAGAAAAAGAGCTTTCTTTTATAATAAATTTATGTGAGCTATTTGTTGTCATTTACATAATTCTTCTCACATAAACATGAGTGAAAAGTTATGGACTAGCTAGAAAATCTGTGTGCTTCATTGTGAGTGTATGTCTTGGTGAGATTTTGGAGTTAAAACTAATTCTTACATGTTTATTTGGATATTGAAGTTCTGCATGATCTCATGACTATTTTACACTATATTTGAGCATGATTGATATGAACTTTGTCTACACGTGATTAAGAGTTCTGATGGACCTGTTTTAATGTTTTATGAACCTTTGATACTCTAATGCTGCACTTTAGTTCTCTGAGGTAATTATTGGAAGGTTTAGGACTTTTTATGGTTTATTCTTGGTGTGTTTGTGTCTTTAATTTCTGTTTTTATTTTGTTTTGTTGCTTGAGGACAAGCAAAGTTCAAGTTTGAGGGTGTTTGATCTGACCATTATTTCATATACTTTTATACTCTTGTTCTTGGATTATTGTTATGTTTTAGGGTGTTTTTAGTTCGTTTTAATTTAGTTTTATATTTTTATAGGTTTGAAGAGTAAAGGGGAGAAAACAAAGCAAAATGGAATATTTTCAGAGTAGAAATTACTGGGCAGATCAGTCAACTTCGCGGAATAAACTGCACTTTCTCGGAACAAACCAGATGTCGTGCCTTATACCGTTGGAAAGATACGGATGTTAGCTTTCCGAGGAATTTTACGGTTCGTGATTTTCATTTTTCTAGGAGAGGTTATGGCTATTTGACTGAAGGCAATTCAGGCAGAAAATTTTGTGCGAAAATGCAAAGTAATTCTTTTTAGATTTCTTTCTTGGAACCCAATTGATGTTATGTGTATTTGGGAAGTATCTAGAGGAATCCAGGTTTATTATTTAAGGTCTAATCCTATTTTTGTTGGGATTTTGGGTGCCAAACCATCAATGACAACTCATCATAAGAATAATCCAAGTCCAACAAGGAAAGTCTTTACCAAAGAAGAAAATGATTTATTTCTTATTTAAAGGAAGGAGATCATCATCTTTAGGGGTTCTTTTTTTGGGAAGAAGGAGAGACAAGAAGTGGCTGCCATCATTGTTTTCTTCCATCCGTCGTCATAGTTCATAAGTTTTTAATGCTTTCTAGGTTTTTAATTATGTTTTCTTTAAACATGAGCAACTAAACTCTTTTTCTAGGGATAGGATGATGCCCTAGCATGAATGTTTATGGTTTTTAATATTTATTTAATGAATTTTTAGTTTCTTTAGATGAATGCTTAATCACTGTTTTAATTGTTGCTATTTGTTAAGTTCTTTGACTGCGCACCTTAGGGCTTTGCATCTAGTAAATTTGAAGTTGAATTTGAGGCCGAGAGGCAATATAATTTGAATTAGCTTCTTGTGGTTGAGTGTGGTAAATTACATTGTTGCTCGAGAGAGAATAATGATTTGCTTGGTTCTCTTGTTTTCTAGAGCGTAATGAATCCTATTTGTTAAATTTGTGCCTGAGAAGGATAAATTGCATGTTAGGGTATACGACCTTTGCCTGAGAAGGAAAGAATCATGCACTTAAGGAAAACTGTGGTCTAAGTGTCTGAGAGGAACTTAGATACGAGAATTATCATCTAAAGAATTCAAAGAATTTGTTGAATGTATTAAAACCTAAACTGGATTGCTTGTGGTTGATTCCGAATCCCTAGTTCTTCCAATTGACTGTTAAACCATAATCTTCTATTTTCATTAGTTTACTTATTGTTCTTGATCCTTGTTTTTAATTGTTGCATTTTCATTTGCTCTCATCATAAATCGTCACAATAATCTTCTCAAAGTCATTTTTAATTTTCAAGTTGTATTTATTTTTATTAGATCTAAATAAGGAATTTAAGTTTTTGAATTAAATTAAAAATCCTCGTGGGTACGACAACCTTTTTTTTTCCATATACTATATTACATCCACCCTGTATACTTGCAGGAAATTCACCAGTGGGTTTCGGCGAGGGTGGATTTTCAGGGGAGGGGGGGTGGGTCTCCGATGGGGGGGGTGGGTTTCGGTAGAGGGGTGGGTTGCCGATGGGGGGGGGGGTTTGGGTTTCGGGGAAGGAGGGAGGAGGAGGAGGGAGGAGGAGGGAAGGACGAGGAGGAGGGAGTGGCCGGCGCGCTGAGAGGGAGTGAGAGCTGAGGGAAGGAGGAGCGACTGCGCGCTGCGAGGGCAAGGGAGTGAGTGAGAGAGAGTGACTGAAGTGAACCCAGAAATGGGTTAAACTTAAAGATTTTAGGCGACGAACATGAATTCGTCGCCCAAAGTGACTTTAGGCGAGGAATTAACACGTTCGTCGCCCAAAGTTACTTTGGGCGACGAATTCATGTTCGTCGCCCAAAGATACTTCATCGCCTAAAGTCGTTGACTTTAGGGCACCGTTTTATCCCGCCATAATTTCAGACTTTGGGCGACGCACTGTTCGTCGCCCAAAGCTACATTTCGTCGCCCAAAGTTGAATTTTTTTATGAACCATGATCGTTCATACGTTCGAGCTCCAATACCAAACTTCTAGATCTCTAATTGACCTAATATTTTAAAGGAATGATCTTTGAGTGACAAACTAATAAATGAACGGTTCAGATCGTTAAAAACACAATCGACATATAAGGTTCTACATATAAATCAGTGGTTTTTGCATTTGAAGAATAAAATTATATCAACTCTTTCGTTAAAACCTTGTAGCTTCAATAATTGTGAAGACCACAACGTGATTATCACAATCAGAGCCATTCTTCATATATGTTCATACTCAAAGATCAACCTTGGAAAAAATCGGCTCAATCGGAGTTCATCTACCCGTTCGATTATTATTATAAGAATCAAGATCGTTCATACATCCTAAATGCTAAACCTAACTTCTACATCTCCAATTGAGTTAATTTTTTGCATGGATGATCTTTGAGTGAGGCACTAAGGAATGATCGGTTCGGATCGTTAAAAACACAATACAAAAGTGATCTTCTACATACAAATACACTTGAAGAGTATAATTATATTAACTTTTGGGTAGAAATTTTGGCGATTCAACAATTTGTGAAGACTACAATGTGATTTCAACGATCGGAACCGTTCATTCTATTCGTTTATACTGGAAGATCAACCCTGCAAAAAATCGGCTAAATCGGAATTCATCTCATACTTTGATTCGTATTAGAAAATTTACAATCGTTCATAAGTTCAACCACCATTACCTAACTTCTACATCTCCGATTGAGCTAATTTTTTGCATGGATGATCCTTGAGTGGGGAATTAAAAAATGAATGGTTATGATCTTTGGAAATACAATCGTATCGTATGCTATTACATATATAAAATGGTAAACAAAAAAGTATTCTTACTTTGGGCGAGGAACTACAAATTTCGTCGCCCAAAGTTATCTTGGGCGACGAAATGTGAAGTTCTTCGCCCAAACCATTATTACAAAACAGGATGACCCTTTGGGCGACGAACATAATTTCGTCACCCAAAGAGTCTTTGGGCGAGGAATATGCCCAAAATGAGTTTGGGCGACGAAATATTTTGTCACCCAAAGTATGTTTGGGCGACAAATTTACGTTTTCCTCGCCCAAAGACACTTTGGGCGACGAACATGTATATTCCTCGCCCAATGTATTTCTCAATTAATTGTTTGTCGCGTATGTTTAGGCGACGAGATGAGTTCGTCGCCCAAAGTTACTTTGGGCGAGGAATGTGTTATTCGTCGCCCAAACCTTCTTTGGGCGACGGATATGTTCGTCGCCCAAACCTTTATGACATTGAGCGACAAATGTTCTTGTTCGTCGCCCTAAATTGCTTTGGGCGACGAATATATGTTTGTCGCCCAAACATGTTTTTCTTGTAGTGTACTGTGCTTTAACTCAAATTTCTTTCACTCCACGTTGGTTTATATTTTCTTTCACATATATACGTGTGCAACTTGAACGAAAATCACTAAGGTGCTTTTAACATTTGAATTTGTTATTTGTAAATTCAAGATCACATCATGATTAATTTCCAGGCTCCAGCTGAAACGATGAATATCACTTTCGCTTAGGTAGACTGGTAGTTGATACTAAATTATATGCGTATGGACTATATATATCCAATTGGCCAGAAAGTTCTCATCCATATATATATATGTCAAATAGTACGTTAAAAGAATATTCTAAGGTATATTTGACACCGAGTTTTTGAACTGAGTAAATTAAGCTAGCCAACGACCAATAATGCCTGGGTAAATTATGAATAATTATCTATACAAAAACATAACACTGCTTTTAATTTGTGGAAAGGAAGTAGGCCTCAATTGGGCCAGTCAAGTAGACCTTGTCTATTTGGCCCAAGTATTGCCATGTTTTCAACCCAGGGCAAGTCCAAAAGATCCATTTATTCATAATTTTAGGTCAGCTTTAATTGAGCTGGCCCGTGAAAAAACAAGAAGCTCTAATTAATTTGTGGGATGTGTAGTTGCATTGCAAACCGGGAGTCTCGGAGTTTTCCTTTTAATAAGTGAGAACTAGTATAGGGAATAACTAAACAACCAAATTTAGATAGGTTTCATTGTTTACTATTTTAGAGAGGTTACATGGCTAAATATGGCCGGGGACATTACTAAACATAGATTGAGTATTGAAAAGAAGAATATAAAGGTAGATTTAATTTTCCGGTTGGAGCTTAATTATTCTAAAAATAGATATTCCAAAAAAAGGATATAAAGAGGCATGCCCAATAGCCTATTCATCTTTAAAAAAAGTTTAAAAACATAAATCTGTACATAGAAGGATGTCTATGGGATTGAGGTCGCCAAATATGGCCATTGCAAGGAGATTTGATGCCAAAATTGTTATCCTTATCGGCTTCGCTATGCTTTCCTGTTGCGTGGCCCATGGTGCATCCCGTGGACATCTTTTTAAGGCTGGTGCCGGCCGTCGTAGCCTTACTCAGGACACCGTTAAAAGGAAAATTTTTGATGTCACAGCCTTTGGTGCTAAGACTGAAGAGCAGATGAAGAAACCAGATGAGGCCAACAAGGATGAAAAGAATGGCGAGAGTGATAATAACATTTTACCGGTGCTGCCCGGTGGCGGTACTCCGCTGCCCGGTGGTGGTTTTGCACTCGATAGTAGCAAGTTAGTCCCCTGGTCAACAGATGATGACGATGAGAAGGTGGATTCAACTTCAACAGACAGCAACCCAATCGAGGATAATGATTCAGTGAGTTTGATGACATTTCAATTCCAATTTCGATTTTCATGTATACATATGTAACAATTTGATGGTGCGGGCAGGCATTCATTCAGACATGGGTAGCCGCATGTAGAGGAAACTACTCGGGTCCAGCAAAGGTTGTGATTCCAAAAGGGACGTTTTTGACAGGGCCTGTGGTATTTCAAGGGCCATGCAACAGCTCAAAAGAGCCAATCATTGTTGAAGTTCAAGGAACTCTTAAAGCCTCCACCGATCTCAGTCTATATGCGTCTCCCGAATGGTTTTCTTTTGAGATCATTGATGGTCTAATCCTCACCGGTGACGGAGTTTTTGATGGCCAAGGCGAGTCTTCATGGAAAGGCAAAATCGAATGCAAGGACAAACCCGATTGCCCTCAGTCCCCATCTGTAAGCCCGATCGAGCTAGCTAGCTAATTAAGAGTTTAAGTTTATAAAATCTATATATATATATATTCGATCCAAGTTAATTAACCTAGCTTTGTACGTAATTGGATGGATGCATGCAGTCACTTAAATTCACCAAAGTGAACAACACCATCGTTGAGGGCATCACCTCGTTGAATAGCAAATTCTTCCATGCCCACGTATATGACTGCAACAACATAACGTTCAACAACATACACATTAATGCTCCGGGCGAGAGCCCTAACACAGATGGCATCCATATAAGCAGTTCAACTCATGTTCAAGTCATTAACAGCCTTATCGGAACCGGTGATGACTGCGTTTCCATAGGCCAAGGCACCCAAAATATCACCGTCCATAACGTTACTTGTGGCCCAGGGCATGGCATCAGGTACGTACAAGCCACACCCACCTACGTACTTGCTTACTTTTGTGTCACTTTTTTTTTTTTTGGCCACTTAAGTAACTAGTTAATTAATATATATGCTTGCATGCATGCAGTATTGGGAGTCTTGGGAAGTACGATGACGAAGAGAGCGTGAGTGGGGTTGTTGTCACCAACTGCACCTTCAGAAACACCACCAATGGTGCTCGAATCAAAACTTGGGAGGGCAAAAATCCAGGAAAAGCTACTGCAATTATCTACGAAGACATTGTCATGGACAATGTCAAAAATCCCATTGTCATAGATCAGCACTATGGAAACAAAAAGGATAAGGTAAGTAATTAGTTAATTCATTGATTAATTCATATATTCTAGCTACCTATATATACACCTTAATTAATTAATCTTCAATTAATTTATTTATTTTTGTTTGGTGCAGGCTACTGATTCGAAGCCATCAAAGTGGAAGATTAGTGATGTTCATTTCAGAAACATTAGGGGCACCTCACAGAGAAACGTCGCCGTGTCTTTGCTATGCAGTCGTCTAAACCCTTGCGATGGGATTGAGTTGGCGGACATTAATTTAGCCTACAGCGGCGAAAGTACCAAAAACGCAGACATTATAGCTGAATGTTCGAATGCAAAGATTGCACCCAAGGGTGTACAGAATCCACCAGCCCCAGCCTGCCATTAACATGTTAACATACATATTATATCATCCTCTGTGTACAAGATTTAAGTAATTTCCATCGATTCATGAATTTCTAATTAAATTAAAGAAAAATCAACAAATTAAATTAAACATCTTGATTCAAGATCTTATGCAAATGCTTTGTTCAATTCGGATGGATCCCCATCTATTTAGAAAAGAAGGGAGTTCCATGGTTGTTTACTTGTTTGTAGAATCATCAATCATGCAGTAGGCGATAGGTGAATGATCGATGGAGTAATGTCATTCACACAATGACCAAATTTAGTAAACCATATTTACCGACCACATTTAGTTCTAGCTTGGACCACCTGATGTATACATGCCATGCATAGGCCCATAACACTTAATTCATATGTATAATCAATTGTATACTTTCATTTATTATATGGATTCATATACATATTTCTATATCTTCTTCGTTGTGAAGTTCCATATATATAATATATTAATTCTAACTTGTCTCTAGGAAACCCAATTTCACGACCTCAACCCTAACCGGCCCCTAATTTTCTTTAATCAAATTGTGTTATATATCTGCCACATATATAAATTCAGATAAAAGTACCGACGCACGTAGCAACAATTTGTTTTTGATTCTCACAAGGTATTGGGTTTTAATTTGTCTCCCAATTAAACTTTAGGTATTATATATTATTAGATCATGATGAAAACAACTGTCCCCTAGCTAATTAGTAATTTATTGTTTTCTTCTACTGGTATTCTATACGCCTTGATTATGCATATATATATAGACTCATTCATGTGCGAACGTCCACACGGTTGGCACTGGTTTGTCGACGTTTATATTTTGATTTAGCTCCGAAATTTTGGAAGAGATCACCGGAAAGCTTCATGAACAAGAAAATTAAATCTATAAATAGGAAGGTCCAATTTTATTATATGGATTCATATATCCAATTTTATTTTGATGTAATTATTCCCATCACACTAAAACACTATATATTCAATCAAAAATACATTGCAACACATTCTTGAAGGTACGTGCAATATATGTACAGCAGGGTAATCACGCAAAAATAAACACAAAAAACACAAGCAGCTAGAAGATTCGAAATCATCAAGTTATTGAGCCGGAAACAAGCGCTAATAATCAAAGAAGCTATATACAAGACAAGAAGCTATGCACCAAAAAAAAAAAAAAACTATATACAAGACAACTCCTGCATATGTTAATTCATCGGTCCGATCAAAGAATATATACTAGTTAGTCACGTACGTCTTTCCTAGTTGAAGGTGGTATTAAATACTGTATATCTACCTTGATATATATGAAAATTTATTTTCTTGCAGGGCAGGTGTTTTGCTAAAGATCACCTCAGTCCGCAACTGACAGAAACATAGTATTGCAATGTATGCCTAGTTAATTAATTAGTGATATATGACTAGGAAGCCATATTGTGTTGTTAATATTAATTACTTGCTTGAAAATAATGGATATATCAGAAAGTTTTACATGTACATATACATATAAAACCCAACCAAAAATTCTGTAGCTAGTTAGTTGAAGCAATTAAGTAGGAGAAGAGAAGTATGTCTGATGAGCAACATGTGGAAAGTGAGGATCAGAAGGTTATAGTGGAGGCCCTCTCAAAAGAGGCTGAAAATGTGCTAGGACTACCACTAGAGCTGAGCTGGGAAACGGTTGAAGATATGACACTTGGGTTCAGGACAAGGATACTTCTGCAGGTTGAGGATCCAAAGGGTCATGCCTATTTGGCATATGAGGGATTGTTGCCTGCAGTTTATAGTTCCCAATCCCAGCTGGTAATGGTAAAGAGATACAGTACTAGTACTACTATTGGAGATTCCACCACTACTGCCAATATTCTTGAAGCAGAAAAGAAAGCAGCCATGTCTATGCACCACAAAAATATACTGCCCTTGACTGCTTACTACCACAGACAAAATACTACTGTTCTGGTCTTTTCCTCCACAAAAAGAGGCTCATTACACACAAATATCTACGGTAATTACTTTGATCTTAATGGATTAATTGTCATATGCTCTGCTATATATTTATGTATACATTATTATTTATGAATTGTTCAGCAAATGCAGGGTCTCGGGGTAAACACTTGAAATTGACATTTCAAGATAAATTGAAGATAGCTCTTGAAATTGCTCGAGGGGTTAAGCAGTTAATTTTGGTGTCAAACTGTCAATGAAAGGTGTTCACTTCGGGATTATTTAGACCTTGAATCAATGGCTCTAGTAAAATTCGACATCCTATCCTTTGGAGTCTTGCTGTTGAGACTCTTCTGCAAAACATCGCTGCCGCCAGACGACAAAACTTTGACAGAGTGGGTAAGTAAATTAATTATAATTAAGCTAGCTCTGATTCCATCACTTGGAGATGACTTTTCTTAAGTCTTAATTGTTGAGAGTAATGTGGAGTAATGTCCCACATCGGAAAACTAGAGCTTAACATATGTGCTTATAAATCTTGGGTCCCATTGCCAATTGGTTTTGGGTTGGATGCTCTAATTCTATCATTAATTACATGGTTGATTAATTGTTTGGCATATTTTTTTGTATGTGTATGCATGCGGGCCCGTCCATTGTTGAAGAAAAGAGCATTCCACGAATTATTAGATGAAGACTGGGAGGATGTAGACATGCATGAATTGTTTAGAGTAATGTGCACTGCATTTCTGTGCACAATGACTAGTCCAGATTTGCGGCCATGCATGAGTGAGGTAAGAATTAAAGCGTGTATATATATATATATATAGTTGAGCCTCTCTCTCTCTCCCTCTCACTGTGTTGACAGTTAACTTTGTTATTTCTAGAGATCTATGTCAACATATATTCTGAAAGAGTTGTTGCTGATTATGTTTTCTTGTTCTCTGTATTAATTTTCAGGTTTTGTCTTATCTTAAAGGAGAAACCTTCTGTGTGATGCAATCATCTCCATCATTAATTTGATAGCATTCCATATAAGAGGAATTAAGCAGAGATATCTTGCACTCTGGCAAGTTGCAAGTTGCAACCCAAGCTCAATTGGTTGGTATTCATGTATGCAAATAATACAATGAGGCTGAGGATGCTATTAAAACAGTGCAGAACATGGGAAATAAGGGTAAAGATAATAAAAATTGAGAGCTATTTATTTGTATTTTTATAGCACCATGGTATATATTGTGCAAGATTAAAAAAACTCTGTTGGTTTTAGACTATTAATTCTACATACAGTAATTGGGAACTGGAAAACAACACTTCCTCCGCTCTTGCATATGTATCATGTGGAACCTCTGTTGAGGTTCAGAAGAAAAAGACCTATCATTAGTTTTGTGAAATGCTTGGACTGGATTCCATAAGATAGAAATTGAGGTAATCGAAGGAGCATATATTTGCTTTACTATTGAGGCAAAATGGTCAGAAAAATGGTCACCTAGCTAGTTTCAGCCACATCTCAATCTAATATATCCAGATAAAAGTCAGAATAGTCCCTAGTGGCATTCAATCCTCATAGTCATTGACCCTTTTCTTCCTGGACCAAAAGTCTATTCTTGGTTGTCGACATGACCCATTTACTTTTCCAAGAGCCACACAAAGTTAAGATGATATAATTTTCAGTCTGTATAAAAACATATCCATTTGAAATTTGCAATGAGAAGCTAGGATCAGATATTCCATATATATTCAGCACAAACAAAAAGACAGCAGATGATGCTTTATCTAGGCAAAGGTATATTCTTACTCTAGCTGCAGCCAAAGTGAGGGGACAGGAGGCCAATGACCATGTTCCTTTTCTTAGGATATATATGTAGAATCCTCTTATTTTATCTTTGCAGTCAAAGGGTCTTTTTCTTTTGGTAGAATATGTTGTATTATAAAAGAATATAAGCAAGCATATTGTTACAAAATTCTCCAGGAGGAACTACAGAACAAAATCTTCACGCAGAAGCACATCAATCTGTTAAGTTCTCTGTAGAATATTGCTCCTGCAATCATTCATGATGGTACCTAAGAAACTGTTTAATTATGCCTTAAGGAGTTTAGAAGTGCAAATTCCAAGTACAACACTATTATGTTGTTTATCCTAATGGACCTAATCCATAGAGTCCACACTCAAAAGGCAGAAACAAAAACAGAACCCTAATTAAGGGACTCTAGTCTGATAATGCTGCACTACTAGTCTACTACTTCATCACTCAGACTAACTAGGGCGATGAAATACATAGTAATTAATCTTCTATCAGAAAGTATATGGTAATTTACTCCCAGCATTCTGCATTACGTTTTCCTATAGCTTTAAGGAAAAACACCAAGAGAAGACATATGATATGGGAGAGGAAAACTATACAAAACAAAATGAGAATCCAAGCTCACAGTAAAATTCAAAATGGGTTCTCATCCTCAGCAGCATTGTGCCACTATTGGTATTAGTGGTGCTCCTAAGCCATTTTCAGAGTGATGATCAATGATTTTTACAATTTTTTAAATTTAGTTGATCGTGCCATTTGTCCATAGAATTTCATTCACCATGTTACAAAATCCAAATAGAATCAAGCATCATAATCTAAGTAATTCAAAAATTTCATCAAATTTTAAGCAGCTGATGCAGCAGATTTCAGACAAGAAACCTAATGCAACATATAATATTTCATGTGTTAATAATAAATGAAGTTTAAAATGGAAGTAGTTATGAACTTATGAACAAACAAGGCAGTGTTGTATGTGTACAAAAATAAAATAATGGGAATTATTTTGATGTATTGGGGCAAAGATGGTAAATTCACAAAATTCAAAGGGCGTAAATTCCTTACCAACATACAAAAACGGTCTTTTCTCCGACGTGTCAACTTTTGGCGATGATGGCATAAAGTCCAAATATACTCTTCTCCACACCCTAACAATTTCGCTTAAAATCCACCTCACAGAAGAAAAAAAAAGTAATCAAAATCTAAAAAATATCTTTATCAAACGGCATTTGTGTGGCATTGGCTAAGCTCGATATCTCTCTGACTCTCTCTCTCTCTCTCTCTCTCTCTCTCTCTCTCTCTCTCAATTATCTGCTGGCGAAATTCTTAGTTTCAGTCCGTCGCTTATTTGTCCGAAACCGAACGTTTCGCGGACACCGCGTAACGCTCTCTCCGATTCCAAAGAATCTCTCCGATTCTCAGTTGAACAACCTCTCTATCTTATGAAACGCACGCGCTCTTGATTCTTGGTTGCCTAGAATAAGCTTTGGTATCTACTTTCTTCTCTCTGCGTTGCGTTCCTGCGTCTGTGTCGTTTAATGCTCAGTTCGATTCAATGAGATTGCTCTCTTTGATTACAAATGGCTTCCGCTTCTTCCATGTCAGGTATGTATCACTGCTCGCTTCCTTTGCTTGCTCATTCTGTACGACACTGAATGAATTTTGGATTTTCCTTGTATTTGAGCACATGGTTTAACCAAACCCTAGTGAACTTAGCCTAGTACTGCTATGTGGGAACGAGGACGATATGAAATGTGAAATTCTTGAATTCTTTTTCTACTGTTTTCTGAGCATCCAAACAGAGCATTAGTTCATTTAATTCACTATTTCTCTGGAGTTGATTTTGGAATTTTGGAATTCGTGAATTGTTGTAGTTTCTTTAGAATGCGTGAACGTATGTAAGCTACAGAAAGGGGACGGGAGTGGGAGATATGACTGTAGCGTGCTCTCGTGTGCGTGGAAAGCTCCGAGAGTCTTAACGGGGTTTCTTGCGAGCACAGCTCATACTCCTCAGTGTTCTTGGTTGTCGTATGCTCGGAATGGAAGAAGACACCGGATGAATTATGTAAGTTCTTTATGTAATTTGGATTAACTATCTGCCACTGGTTGAAACCCAAGATCATTGATTTCATTTCCTTTTTGCTTATCTTTGATTTTGGGTGCAAGTTTTTCTATTTACAACCTGGGATGCTGGCTTAATCCATAATTCCATATGCAGCATTCTAGTAGCAATCAGAATAAGCATAGTATCACCAAGCGGATAAATCTTCTAATATCCATGTAGTTTGGGGAATAGGGGGGGTGTAAAGCTGTGGTCTAGGAGCAGGATTGTTACTTGGTGTAGGTGCTTGTTAGTATTCTTTTCAAGAATCTTACTCATGCAATTCTCTATAAGCTTCTGAACTCTCCTACTATTGTACTCTGCGCAGAGATGTGAATCCTATAATGTAGGAGGTTGGTATTCTACTGAGGCTTCAGACTTTGTAGTTCTCGGAAAACTCTTTAAATCAGGTTTACTTCATGTTCCTTGTAAGAGATGGCAGCTGCACTGTTCTTCATCTTTGTCTTCAGATGCCTTTGATGAGGTTTCTCCTGAAAGATTGTGGGAGGTATGCTTTGATTATTGCCTAACTAGGCATCAATGGAAACTATAGTTATTTTCCTACAAACAGAGGTATTTTCTTTCGTATGGTTTGAGTTTTGTTGTCTGTAATCTAATTATCTCAGGATCTTAAGCCGACTATCTCATACCTCCCACCTCACGAACTGGAACTTGTCCATAATGCTCTTAAGGTCAGCTATATGCCTAACGAGAAATTTTAGTGTGGCTGTCTTGAAAATCCATTGAATTGGACTGGTGATTATACATGACAGTAGTTTTTGGTTGTATAGCTGGCTTTTGAGGCCCATGATGGTCAAAAAAGACGCAGTGGAGAGCCCTTCATCATTCATCCAGTTGAAGTTGCACGTATTTTAGGGGAACTTGTGAGTTGTGCAAAGTTAAGAATAAGCCCTTTCAGTATCTTTAATTGCATTCTACAACCAAATCTGAATGTATCTGTTGTTCCAGGAATTGGATTGGGAGTCTATTGCATCTGGATTACTGCACGATACAGTTGAGGATACCAATGTTGTTACTTTCGAAAGGATAGAGGAGGAGTTTGGCGCTACTGTGCGCCATATTGTAGAAGGAGAAACTAAGGTGCCTTTATATATCTATTGATTTAGAATCTTATATTTTTCATGTTTTTTCAATAGCTCCTGTAATGCCTCACAAACTTCCCAATTAATTTGGGCACACAGCAATTGAAAGTTCTTTCCATTTGTCTTTAGGTGTCAAAGCTGGGAAAATTGAAATGTAAGAGTGAACATGATTCTGTACAAGATGTGAAAGCAGATGACCTACGGCAGATGCTTCTAGCTATGACAGAGGAGGTGGATTTATTTTATTAACATTTTTTGTAAGTGCTGTATGTTATCAGCGAAATCCATTTGGAAACTAAAATAGGGGTTGTTCCAGGTCCGAGTTATCATCGTCAAATTAGCTGACAGACTACACAACATGCGTACTCTTTCACACATGCCTCCACATAAGCAGGTGATGTGTTGTCTGTTTAGAATTCATTGGTTATTTACTATTTAGCTGATATTATTTTGATGTTTTTTGTTTCGTTCAGTCCAGTATTGCAAGGGAGACATTGCAAGTCTTTGCACCTCTAGCAAAGTTGCTTGGGATGTATCAAATCAAGGTATACCAAATCATATTTTACTTTCTTATCTTGTGATGATGCTCCTCTTATTCCATTTCCTAGTAATGTATTGATTCTGTTTTACAGTTGGAACTTGAAAACCTTTCCTTCATGTACACAAACCCCGAAGATTATGCTAAGATCAAGAGAAGAGTTGCAGACCTTTACAAAGAACATGAGAAAGAACTTGTGGAGGTAATGCATTCATTCTCTTAGCAAGAATGTCTACAACTCTGCATGGTGGTTTAGGAAGATTACTGTTTGATTGCATGGTTTATGCGATTGAGATTCTCATAAAAAAAAAAAAACATTCTCAAGTTAAACTTTCTATGCTTCTAGGCATTGTGTTATCAGTGATTTTTGCTCATCAAACCTTAGTTCTTTGTGCTAGGCAAACAAAATTTTGGTGAAGAAGATTGAGGATGATCAGTTCTTAGAGCTGATGACTGTGAAAACTGAAGTTCGTGCTGTTTGTAAGGAACCCTACAGGTTAGTTCATAAATTCTACTACCATTTTCTCACTTACATATGGCCTGCTTGGTACGTCCTAACTCAGTTTAAGCATTATTATGACTTCATTGCATGCTTAAAGTCCATTGTTATCTGGAATGGAAAATGCAAGGACATTATTCAAAGATTTTTTCTGGGATTTTAAAATGACGTGGAACATGACCTCTCACTCTTGTGATCCTTCCTCTCACTCTTGTGATCCTTGTAATGAGATGTTGTGACTGTCATGCTTACTGTGTAATTCTTTGGGAGATCATAATTATCTGCTTTATATTTCATTAGTTACTTTTTCTCATGGTTTATTTTAACTGTTGTTATAAGGACTATTTCTCAGGCTAACATGGAGAGTTCTTGATCTTTACTTGCAGTATCTATAAAGCTGCGCTCAAATCTAAAGGTTCAATTAATGAGGTTAATCAAATTGCACAGGTTTGTTCTGATATTTACCTTGAACTAACTTGAAACTTTTGATGAGGACACTTCATGATGATTCATATTTCTTCATTAACTTATAACTTCTGTTTGTTATTACCAGCTTCGTATTATTATCAAACCAAAGCCATGCCTTGGAGATGGGCCTCTGTGCACCCCACAGCAGGTATATTCTTGTTCATGCCCAGAGATAGGGAATTCTTTACTTCACTCTGTACTTGATATGTCATCTAGCTTTCTTCTTATTGTTGTTTTCTCTACAGATTTGCTACCATGTGCTTGGGTTGGTTCATGGAATCTGGACCCCTATTCCTCGAACTGTGCGTATATGTCCTCCATTACTCTTGGAAGATCCAATTTAAGCAATAGCAGAAGTTTTTGGTACATTTACAATTATCTTTTCTGACAGATGAAAGACTATATTGCCACCCCAAAACCTAATGGCTATCAGAGTCTCCAGACAACTGTAATTCCTTTCCTGTATGAGAGCATGTTGCGGCTAGAAGTGCAGGTATTATCAGACGTTATTTTTTGAGCATGTTCCTATTTTCCCAAGCAGTTTATAATAAGGTTTTACCGAGTCGAATTTTATCTCGTCTTTTGGGTAAGTTCAGTTACTTGCTAGGTATTCATTTACATAAGTGGCTTTATCTGTTTGGGCAGATAAGAACAGAAGAGATGGATCTGATAGCTCAGAGAGGCATTGCTTCTCATTACAGTGGGAGAGTATTTGTTACTGGTTTAGTTGGCCGTACTATCCCTAATGGTAGAAGTTCAAGAGGGAAGACCGTATGCCTTAACAATGCAAATATTGCACTCAGGGTATTGTACCTACATTCATTACTAATTTATGATTTGTCGATAGTAATTTTTGTTGGAAGTTCTTAGTAGATCCTTTAATGTCCCATGACTTTGATATCAATCTCATGGATGAAGTCTCTTGTTTTCTGTAGATTGGCTGGCTCAATGCAATTAGAGAATGGCAAGAGGAGTTTGTTGGCAACATGAGCTCTAGAGAATTTGTAGAAACTATCACTAGAGATCTATTAGGTAGTCGTGTGTTTGTGTTTACTCCAAGGGGGGAGGTAAGTATTTTGATTGTTTCATGGGTGAGATTGCTATTATATTTAATAGGATGAGAAAAACATAAATCTTCACATATAAGACAATTTTGCTTTAATCTATTGATTGATATCTTTACAATATGTACAGATAAAAAATCTTCCTAAAGGAGCAACTGTTATTGACTATGCTTATATGATTCACACTGAAATTGGCAACAAAATGGTAGCAGCAAAGGTAAATTGCTTCCTTTTGACGGATATGTTCTTGCTCAATTTTAAATTTTTAGTCACTGTAAGGAATAAAACAGGGATCACTTCATTTCAATGCAGGTCAATGGTAATCTTGTTTCTCCTTTGCATGTACTTGCAAATGCAGAAGTTGTGGAGATCATTACTTATAATGTCAGTATTTTTCGACCATTATCTTTTCTTTGCCTTTCCTTAAATGTGTAGTACAACATGTACAAAATTCCATGCAAATTATCTAATGAGCTCATAATTTTTATTTTTTCCCTCAGTCACTTACCGGAAAATCAGCTTTTCAGAGGCATAAGCAGTGGTTGCAACATGCAAAAACACGTAGTGCCAGACACAAAATTATGAAAGTAGGCTTTGTCGGTTGGATCCTGATTCAATTTTATTTTTCCTGTTACTAGCTGCCTTGTTTTTAAAACAAAAATTTCTTCTTGTATGTAGTTCTTAAGGGAACAAGCTGCCCTGTCTGCTGCTGAAATAACAGCAGATAAAGTAATTGACTTCATTGCTGATTCTGAAGAAGAGAGTGAATCAGAAGAGCTCCCGAGTACCTCCAAAGGATACAAACCTATTTGGGAGAAAATGCTGGTGAATGTTGTAGAAATGTCATTGCCAGAACAAAGTTCTGTAGATCCCTTTCAAAATACAAATGGAAGTGCTTGGGTTCCCAAGGTGAACGGGAAACATAACAAACATGTTCAGCATGTAAGTTTGAAGGCTGAAGGGGAGCATTTGTCGCAGGGAAATGGTGTTGGCAGAATGTTACAAGCTAATATTCCAATGTACAAGGAAGCCTTGCCCAGTTTAGAAAGTTGGCAAGTCAGCAAGGTTGCCTCTTGGCATAATATTGAAGGGCACTCCATCCTATGGTTTTGCGTGGTTTGCATAAATCGAAAAGGTTAGCCTTTCCCTTTTTTATGTCTCGAGGTTTAAATCATAAGTGGCATATTGCTGCTAAGTGCTAGCTGAGATCCAACTTGTGCAAGTCAGCAGGCACCACTGAATTGCTTTTTCATGAGGATTTGCAAGAACACTAAACATCCTTTTGATAGATTTATTTCACTTCTAACGATTTACAAGAATACCCTGGACTAATTTTATTCCTCTGTACGCTATAATCTGATTTAGCTTCTTAGTGAGTCTACCAAGTAGCTTGTAGTCTAAATTTCTCATCATTATGGAGAAATAAATGTCTTCTGCCATACCACTCAACCTGTTTAAACTTTAAAATTATAATTTCAGGTATGATGGCTGAGGTCACAACAGCAATGGCAGCTGCAGGCATTACTATTTGTTCTTGTGTGGTGAGTGCTTGGAGCTGGTAATTATATGTTTTATATATTAATGCCTTCTCGTTTACTTCTGTAACACCTTTACCATCAATGACCAGGCTGAGATCGACGGTGAAAGGGGAATGGCTGTCATGTTATTTCATGTTGAAGGAAACGTGGAAAGTTTGGTAGTGTTTCAGACATCCATCTCTGAACCCCTTATTGTTTCACTTGGTGAATTTTTAGTCCTGACATGAGATTTTTTTACCCTGTAGGTTTTTGCTTGCTCAAGCATCGATATAATTCTAGGTGTTTTGGGATGGTCTACGGGTTGCAGCTGGCCTAGCTCAATGGATAGCCCCAGATTTCTTGAATGCTAATCATCGAGCCAGTGAAGCCATATCCACCCAGCCGTTGCAGGCATGGGTACGAAGTTTTGCCTTAAGAAAACTGAAATTTCAGCATGTTTAATAAAAGATTTTGCGTAATATGAGCTCTTAGTTTTCATCCATTTGTTGGACACTCTTAGCCAAATAAGCTGGCAGCATACAAATGAGCATAGTCTGAATTCAGGGCACTGTATAAATAGGAGGAGTGAATACTTAGGTTTAGTATATACACTTTTGTAAAGAAAGTTGTGAGGAGAGGACAGTGAAAGGTTCTACACAGAGGGTTGTATGAATCTTGCTATACATATTCTTTTTCTGTGGTCTTAGTTCTTCAATGCACGTATCACATATTTTGTTGTTGAAATGGCGTATTGTATTGCTTTGCCTAATTCTGCAGTGAAATTGAAATGCAAATTAAAACTATTAAGTGCCTCCCACACCTTCCATAATTAAATATATATATATATATATATATCAGGTCAAGGTACGCTTTGATCATTTAGTAACCATGATTGACTGGTTTAGGTTCTGATGTAAACAAGAAGGGCCCTACAGTATATAATTTTATGTTCTTGTCATAGAGGAGGCGATATGAAGCGAGTAGAGCGCCACCAATTCCGTTGTTTATGTTTGTGGGAACGTTACATGACTCCAATGGTGAGAGTTCAAGGAAAGCTTTGCACTGAGTGAGCTTCTTATTATTTTCAATCTCAGAAGGAGATAATGTGGCAAAGAAATAACCCTTCGCATCAGTTGCATCACTCAAGATGGTGACTGGTTCGGCTTCGAACCCATTTTCATCCACAGCCCCACATGTTATCCTGGCCACCGATCCTGATTAATTGTAATTTGTCAGAAATTAAGGGCTCGTTTGGTATCATTTTCTAAAAGTATTTTTGTAAAACATTTTTGCAAAATGAAAATGAGAAAATGAATTTACAGAAAATGAGAAAATGAAAATGAGAAATTGTGTTTGGTAACTGCATTTTCAGGCCTCCTCTTTTTCTCTCCCCCTATTCTTCATCTTCCCAAATACCCACACTGAGAGAGGCACATCAAAACCAACAAACAAACAAAAAATAAATTGTCCGTAAATGACACACACGTGGAAGGCAAGCTTATTACATATATACACTAGACGTATTGACTCTGAATTAATGCCTTTTTTGCCACCGTCTTCTTCTTCTACCTTTCTTCCCCAATCTCCTCATCCTCTCTCTCTCTCTCTACACATCCTAAAAATAAGATCTTGAGACCTCTGAATCAAGGTTTCTATCCAATGGACTTGTTCCTTGCCAGGTGACTTTTTGAACTCGGGCTGGCTTCTTCAATGGGCTGGAGTCTGGGCGGCAGAGAAAGAGGAGAGGGGTGAGGAGAGATAGTGAGGGGTTGGCTTTCTTTCACTGGGTGGGTTGGGTTTCGGGGTTGGGGCTGGGGTTGAGGAGGGGAGGTTTCGGTGGTGCTAGTGGTAGAGAGAGAGAGGAGAGGGGCGGGGAGAGAGAATGAGGCAGAGAGAGTGGCCGGCGGTCAAGGTTGGGGTCGGGGCGGTGATGGGGGTTGGGTTTCGCTGGGTTAGGGTCGGGAAGGAGAGGGGAGGGAGGTATGCGGGAGAGAGGGAGGAAGAAGAAGATAGTATGGGACGGAGGTCTATGGGAGAGGAGGAAGAAGAAGATAGTATAGGAAAAATAGAAAACAAAAAATAGAAAACGTCAAAATGACGTTTTCTGACTTACAGTGTAAAAGTTGAAAATGTTTTTAGAAAACATTTTCAATTATTTAGTAAAATAGGCCACCAAACATGTTTTCTGTCATTTTCATTTTTTGAAAATGAAAATGGGCATTTGAAAATGATACCAAACGGACCCTAAGATTTAAGAAAAGTTTCCATATGGGATTAAGAAATACTTGCAGGAAAGAGAAATACCTTCAAGTGGGATGGGTTTAGGGCCTGATTTGCAATAGACAAGCCCTTGAATGCCCATGATGGTTGATAGTAGGTTCTGTTTTTCTAGTTTGGGCTTCTCATAGTCAGGTTTTGGAACATACCCACCAGCACTAGCAGAAGCTGTAACCACCAGCACTGCCAAGACTAGCAAAGAGGTTGCAGAGAAGAAATGGTTAAAAGCCATATTTGTCAAGAAATTATATATTGAAGAAATGAAGTATGCTCAGAATGATAGATGGGTGATGAACTATATAGGATCATCATGGCCTTTTTGTATGGAAGAGCTAACCTTGTTCGTTATTATGGAATAAAAATATGTGTAGGGAAGAGCTAACTTGGTTGCACGATACATAACTAGGAGATAGAGATATAGTTCGAATCAAATAATTGAATGTAAGATCAGCTGAGGGGATTCAAATTATCTGCAATAACTGCAAAACTGTAAAGGCTTAACATCAAGCATGAGTTTAATTTTCCATGTCGTTTTTTATACAATGTATCTTCTTGAGTATTTGGTTTTGTTTGGATAAAGTTTCAAATTATTAATTAAATGATGGAAAAAATTAAAAAATTCAGGCCGACCAACCAGTTGACCTTGTCTGGATGCAACCACTAACCTCCCATCCACTGAAGCAACATTGCACGATTGTAGTATATAAGGAAAAATTACGTACGTAATTGTAAACAGGTACTCAATTGGGTTAAAATTTACAAATTTGAAAATTTGATCGTGCTGGGATTGGAATAAATAGAGCAATTTTTTTTTTTTTGGAGCCATTAATTGAAGTAATAGTGGTCAGTAAATAAGAAATGCATGGTTAGACACTAACTTAGACATCTCAGATTTGATCTATCTTGTCATATCACTATATGAGCCTTTGATCCTACATCGTTGACTTTATGGAAGGTGGTGATCAATACAATTTCCATGTAAAAATGATGACCGTATTTTCAACGACTAATGTATAGAATCATCAAACAATAATCACTGTTATACAATTACTGATTTACCATGCACCTTGCACATTTGACATACTCTTTCTTTTCTATCAGTTGCACTTTGACATACAAGTCCTATTTGAACTCCATGGTAATGATGTTGAAATCATCACCATCAGAACCTACTTTTGAAGAGTGAAAAGGAGGCGATTGAATATATAAATCATAAGCCCTTTGCCCAGTAAGATGTTTTTCATTAGTAAAACGATTTATGAATGCTTTACTGGTAACTGTGTGAGTGAAGAATGGATCTACCTCTCAAGTACTAGTGCTCTCTACATTTTTAGACCCTAATATATGTGTTTAACATAGTATTAGAATGCTTAATTAATGATTATAATGTTCCCTTTATAGTTTATATATACTTATAAGATACAAAAAGAATGATTTTACATATATAGAGTTAGAGATCATATAGAGATTACCTTCAATTGGGAAGTCTTTAAGGCCTGCATTATATAATTCTGAGCAAGTAGACTACTTGACAGAAGGTTAATTAATGGGACACTTAACGTGCTCATTTAGTCATTTGTTAGAAAACTCATAGTACGTACGTAGCGCGCGAGAGGCAAGATGTTTGAAATGTCAATGCATGTGGCATATATAAAAAGTACTATATATGTCCGATTGAAGTAAAGAGAATCAATTGCATTATATATGGCAATTCAAAATGGAAAAAAAAAGTACCTTATTAATAGAGCAAAGCTTATTACAAATCTCCCAAATGGCAGAGTATAAAACCTCTTACCAGTATGAAATTAAATTAAATATAATAATCAACCAACAACAACACTTAATGAAGAATAAATGAATTTCCTTAATTTCCCCTGGCCTTCCTCAAGTACTCCAAATTAGTAACCATTATTAGGGAGTGATTTAGGTTAATTCCGAGGTGTAGAAGAAGGGTCCCACAGAGTACAGCTTCATGTTCTTGGCAGTGAGGGTGCGATAGGAATTAAGCAGAGCACCACTAATTCCATGGTTAACATCAGTAGGGACTTTGCAGCTCTCCAATGGAGAATTGTCAAGGAAAGCCTTGCATTCTTTGAGCTTCCACTTTTTATCTTCAAGCTCTGAAATATAATTAGGTGACAATGTTGCAAAGAAGTAACCCTTTGCATCAGTTGCACCACTCAAGATGGAGAAAGTTGCAGTTTCGTACCCATGTTCATCCACACCCAAACATGTAATCCTTGCCACAGCTCCTACATTCGCAACATTGATTAAAAAACATCAATGAATAATTAGAATAAATTATTGATAATTGTTAATACGTATATTGATCAAGCAGAACTACGCATTATAGGAATGGAAACGACGAGACTTGAGTGATATCCGGATTGTTTTTTGCCTAGACGCGGGTTAAGAAAAAGGCTCAAGCAACTAGAATCACTTTCATAGGCCTGAAAGGTTTAGTGGATGAGACGGGACCCAAATGTGGGCTCGAAACCCAAAGGACCAAGACCATGTGGCGGGTTTGACGACCAATGGGCCAAGGCCGGTGAGGCTTGGTGACCCAGAGAAGCAAAGCTAGGCTAGCCTTGGCTTATACACGGATTGTAGCCTGTAATGGACCATGGGTTAGCACCCATAAATACGAGCGCTCGATATCATAAAGGCGCAAGGCCCAAATGGGCCTTGGTGCAATGAACGTGCGAGGCTAAAGATAGCTTAGCCTCGGCACTCAAGGAAGGCCTAGACCCTAATGATCTAGGCTTAGGGCCTTGTTGTAGGGGAGTCTCAGAGGCCCACACCCGAGGGATGCCTTGGGGAGGGGAGTGCTCTGGAGATGGCCCGGTACGTGTCGGCCCAAGATTTCACTTGGGGACCCATGGGGTCCCAAGTGGTGAAGTTTGTAGGCGGTTAGATGGAGTGGATGAGCTTCTTGATTAGAAGACCCAACTTGCGCAAGAGTAGGCCTAGGAGGAGACGTGTTCTACTTGAACAAAGAGTCATGGCCTATCCTAAGTTAGACTTAGGTGGTAAGCTATCAGGAATCCCAATTAGACAAAGACTATGAGACCCTTGACCATAATCACTATAAATAGGGTACACTATCTCTTAAGTATGATATACAACCCTAACTCTTTAAACTACTATGAAAATGTGATTATTGACTTGAGTATCAAAGGGTCCTTAGCCGGTACCACACTAGTGCCCCCTTACGCTTAGTGTTTTTTGTTCTAATGTGCAGAGTAGAATGAGAGTGATGTGGTGATTGATAGAGGCCTTGACGTGAAGGTCAGAGGATATGTTGATCGCATGACAAAATTTGTGCATCAACAATAATAATGTAAGATACATACATGCATATTAGATAGAATTAGAGATTACCTTGAATTGTGAAATTTTTAAGGCCTGACTTACACAGAACAAGGCCTTGAATGCCAATGATATTCTGTGGTAGTAGCTTTTCATACACTTGTGGTTTTGGACCAGAGCCATAATCAGTGGCAGAGGCAAGGACTAGCAATGACAAAAGAAGCATAGAGGTGGCAAACAGGAAACGGGTCATGAGATTAGCCATTGCTCTCCTTAACTACTTGTAGCGAGAGTGACTACCATATCCTTATATAGGAATGGAAATGGCTCAGCTCAACTTTATGAGGTCGATCCAGCTATAGTATCAGATTAGTTGATTAAATGTGTGATGCAAAGAGCTACATGGGTGCACGTTAGCAAGGAAAGCTTCAGCCCATGATGCTGGCGTTGGGTCAACGTGGGCGGTGGCCATGTATTGATTGGGCTGAGATTTCTGGGCCAACAGGGATTAACCACCCAAAGCCTCCCTAAGCCCAATACGTAATTTTCTGTTTGATATCTAGTTGTACCAAAAATATTGATAAACAAGAAGAAAAAGAAGTTCAATGATGGTAATGCACTAATGCCAAATTGGACTAGACCATCTCAAAGAGGTGCACATTAGGCCATTACAAAATTGACAGTCAATGTATGTGTAGCTACCATCATCAGCTACTTTTTCTGCTGATCAATTCAAAGTCTTATTCCCAACACCAGCTCCTTGACCACTTGGATATACGATGTGCTTAGCGGTTTCTCAACAACTAGTATTGCTAACACTCACTTATAATTTCTATAAATTATTTACCAACTTGGTTTAGCACCTTAAAGGTTCGATCTAATCTGTTACGTTAGTAAACTAATTAGAAGCACGAGTTAACCAGAGGATTTATTGATTAAAAAAATTGAAATTCGTAGTAAAAGTGAAGGGATACGACAGTAAATGCGGGGGATCCAATTTTGAATAATTGAGGATCCTATTCCAATTAGGATGAGCTTTGGCGGCCATAAATCATCTAAAATCCAATATATTAATTAATGCCCAATTGTTCTTTTATTATTCCACTTGCAATGTATTACTCAAGTATGATGTGCTTTTCTTCCTTTTTACATTTTAGTGGCTAATTCTACGTCATAGGCTCATAGCCAACGCTAGTTCAACTATGATGGTTGGTTATATTGCCTAAATTTGAGCACATTACTTTTTGTATTTATGCATTTAATCACAAATAGACCACCCTGGGAAAATTAGTCATATATTTAACAACAAATGAAACGTTTTACAGCTTTTACATCACAAATTAATCATTTGTTTTCCTGTTGTACCCTTTTGAGCTTTGTAGCAGCAGAGTCACGTTGATCATCACAGCCTCGTAGTCACAGAGTGTACGCGTTGCAAATATTGACCATGCAACCATTGGCATGCAAATTAAGGACCACCTGGCACTTAGAGCTGTACTCAAACAGAGAAAGAGTTAACCTTGGAAGCCACGCAAGACCCCATAAGATTTAATTAATGGTAAGAATGCTAGGTAATCCTAGGAAGGTTCCACATATCACATGCCATAAAACCAGTGTCAATTGTCCTGGTACAAAAACCCCCTCCTCCCTCTTCATTTCTTACTCATCCTAAAACCCTTTCTGAGTTTTTTGATATCTCTCTCATTATTTATTTTCACCCATCTTATTTCTCATTTCTTTCAACAAAATCTCCAATGTGTGGCGGTGCTATAATCGCTGACTTCATCCCTCGAAACCGAGGCCGTCGTGTCACCGCCTCTGACATATGGCCCAATTCACCCTTCGCTAAGCTCAACCCCAACGATTTCTTTGACTCCAATCTCAGCCTAACAAGTCATAATGACTCACCCCCAAGAAAAAGATCCCAACCCACTTCAGGTACGCTCTTCTTTGTTCTATATCTTTATTTTTCTGTAAGCTAAAAGATGAAAATTCTATTTGGGTTCTGAGCGTGGAATTTTTACAAACAGTTGATGTGCAAGAAGAGAAGCCCGCCAAGAGGCAGAGGAAGAACCTGTACAGAGGCATCAGGCAGCGTCCATGGGGCAAATGGGCCGCCGAGATTCGTGATCCAAGAAAAGGGGTTCGAGTTTGGCTTGGTACCTTCAACACCCCTGAAGAGGCAGCCAGAGCTTACGACAGGGAGGCTCGCAAAATCCGCGGCAAGAAAGCCAAGGTCAATTTCCCTAACGAAGACGACGACGACGACTGTCCCACCCTAACCCATCTAAGAAACCCCAATCCTCCTCTGTTTCAGCCCAACAGCCATGTCCCAAAAAGCTTTGATTTTGGATTTTGTTCTGATATAAACCAGACTGAAACATTTCCCTCCAATGGGTACTCCATGGGGGTTGTGAATGCTGACCTTATTTCTGGGAAAGAAAACTATGGGTCTGGTTCAGAGGGCGCTTACTCTTCGACTGGGTTACTGGGTTGCAATCAGAATGGTGGGGAGGAAATGAAAGAAGGGAAATTGAGTGCAGCAGCTATTGAAGAGGCTGAAATGCAAAAGCTTTCTGAGGAGCTAATGGCGTACGAGAACTACATGAAGTTCTATCAGATTCCATATCTGGATGGGCAGTCCACAGTGACACCCTCGAATCCTCCAGCTCAGGTTGGCGTGGTTGGTGACCTCTGGAGCTTCGATGACGAGGTCGTTTCTGCTTCTGTGACCTCACTGGCTCTGTAATGGTGTTGTTGTTTAGTTTTTGGGTGGTTGTAAATTGGGTCTTGGGGTGGAATTGACAATTTTCATCATTTGTTTCTTGCTTATTAGGCGTTTAATTTTTGCTTAGTTTATGTTTTGTTTGTTATTAGTTTATTACCCAAATCCAAATACAACTGTGTTTACAATTTTCAATTTACTAATTTCCTATCATCTTCCTTCATTTTTTTATTTTTTCTTTTTTCTGAATCTCTTTCATTATGTTTAATTGATATAGACTTATATGTGCGCTTTAAAAAGTGATTGCTAACAATTCTTCGTCTTTCTCCTTACTAGGTGAAGGAGGAGATCACCAAAACAACATAGGTAGTGCGCATTTTGTCATATTTCGAATTTTTATCCAACTCGAATTTTAATGGATTATGTAAATAAAAAAAGTTTATGTAAATCCCAATTCCCAACCCTCTATATAGTTATTTTGATGAGTTATACTAAATTATGAAATTTTATTTACTAGATTTTCGTCATTATATATAGTCTGCATAGCATGAATAGTAGAATTGGCAAATTTCTACACGTAGAGTGCAAGTGGTTGTTGGGAGTTTGCGAATCTCATTCCCAGCGGCGCTGCTGGTTTCCTTTCCAGTTTCCAGCTTTCGTTTTTTCCTGAGATGATGGGCCCATCATGGGGCTGTGGGCGCCTACAGAATACACATTCCGCCTTTACAAACTTGTACGTTACTCCTGCCAAAAAAAAAAAAACTTGTACGTTTCTAAAATTTGTCCCATATCGTACGTTTCTTGTACTACCAATACCATAAAGACCACGTTAACAATGTAGCGCGCGTAACACCTGAGATTGTTTCCAAAAATTAAAATAAAAACAAAAATGATTGAATTTGATATATAACCAAGTCAAGCAAGCAACAGAGCTATTAAAATGTGTTAAATATGATTATTAAATGTGTTGTTTTTCATTATCATCATGTTAAGTCCCTTATCTGATGAGTTCAATATAACAGTTACCAGATTAATGGTTAAGTCCCTTATCTGATGAGTTCAATATAACAGTTACAGGGCTCCTAGTTTAGGCTTTTGTAACTTGTTGATGCAAAAATCCGTAAGAGAGATGCAACAACTTAAAATGGATGATCTGACTGATTGGAAGTCTTGTTGGATGATGAGTTGGATGTTGTTTTGAGATGATCAGGAGAATAAGAAGAACAATGTAAGATCTTCTGGGTTATTCTCAGATGGTTGTGTATTTTTTTTGAGTGGTACTTTGTGTGGGAAAAATGTGAATGTGTGTCTTTGAGCATGGCTGAGCATTTATAGGCAAAAGAAGTAATAAACGTTAAGTTACCTGCATGAAGATGGATGGTTGAGGCAAAGCCACGCGTTCGGTCATGAACAGTAGCATGCACAGCTACCCACCTAATAGTCATGACTGTGAGCTGGGAATGTTTCATCTGTCATAGAGCTATGTCAGGGATATTCGAGTATGGCGGTTCATCCCAACTTCGATCTTCTAGGATGGCGGTGGGGTCTGAGCCGAGCTAATTACAGATATTTTACACGCGCGGGTATGAAACAGTATATTTGTTCGGATCAGACCTGGATGAACTGGTTCATAAGGGTCCAATGAATAGTGTAACGACTGTCTTCGATGGTAATCTGTTGTCACTAGATCTTTTTGAGAAGATGATCATCATATGACGAGCCAAATCGACCTGAGATCCAAGAAAAGATGAACACTCAAATTCTTAAAAAATCCCAAGATCGGTTCGGATTGGGTATGAGGGACTTGTTGAGATGAGCCGATCCGAACTGACAATAAATGTGTTGTTGAGCTGGCATGATAACATAAAAGTTTAAGTCTGATTCAGTTGACCATTGAACAGTAAAAGTTGAAAAATGGTCTGACCAGCCACGTGTTGATCTGTGATTGGTTGTTAAATCCACGCGAATTTATCCATAAACATAACCCAAGCTCCACCAATCCAGAAATTATTTCGAGTGTTACAAATATGCAATTGGCAATTTGGCATTCTCCCTTTCAAGTTTGCAGGAACTTCGAAAGTACTTGAATTGCTCAAAGAAACAACTCTGCAGCTTATCCCTTGTAGAATGAATTTCCAACACTGAAAATAATACAAATTTAAGGAAGCTAGCTCTTCTGACAAATGTAGTAAAAAATATTTCAAGTAATGCTTGCTTCTCTTCTCTTTAACCTGTAACTACCAACACAATGAGATGGTCTAAAATATATCAATAATCCATAGGGCTATTTGTAATCTAGCTCCATGTCAACACACACAGTCTCATGATTGTCATAACCAGTGAAAAAGGTTCTTGAAACTAGTGTTCTTCATTAGGTTCTATCACAAATGATGAGAAATCTGCAATTCACACATTTGTAAAGTTAAACAAACGAGAAATTAAGGAAGAAAGCAGAATTAATGCATCTCCAGCTTGCTATTTGTATACACTAAACATGATGGACAACTTAAGAAGGACCATCAAGAGGCTTATCAAGTTCCTCGTCAACCATATTACTGTACACTCTACAGAATGAAGGTTTCTATTGGGAATTGGGATATCACAACAGCAAAAGTTACAGGCCAACTTATTAGTTATATGAAGAGATCAAGGTAAGCAGAAAGAATCGAAATTTTGAAATCAATCCATCACTGCATCAATAAAGCTGATTTTTCAATCAAGAAGGATCAATATGTGACCATCAGAGAGTTTGTTGGAAACAAAATAAAAACTGAAATAACTGTATATTGAACATCATATGGTAAAACTAAATGGGGGGTTTTTCTTAATACCTTTCTGAATACAATGCCAAAACTCACGAAGATGGAAATTAGAAGGAGCATGTAAGTCGTGATTAATAACATCCTTGGACATAATTTATAATTGGGCTTTAGACTTTGGTCTCTCATGGCAAGAAAGAATGAATTATTAGGTATTACAGAGCAAGAACATGCAGAAATGAAGAGAGAGCATTTCAGAACGTGATCATCTTCATCATCCTAGAACTGTCCGAGACTGATTGGGAAATCTAAGCTGCAACTTTACATGATAAGTGGCATCCACACCCAACGATTGCTGATCCGTCTGAGCAAACACAGCAAGTCCTCGAGCAAAAGCAAAAGATCCCGTTCCTCCCATCACAGTAAGTTGCTCTATGTCTTTACGCGAAACATGCTTGGCCTCAACACCAAGGCTACCCGAATACTCAGGCGTGTGAAAGGTGAGATAGATTATATTGAATGCCGAGTGTGCAAATTGGTCCATGGGGATAATGAAACCTTGGGCTTTTCCGACTACCCGAGAAGTGTTCTCAGGCCCCTCCGTGAGCATGCGGTGGAAGATGAACGCTCCCGTGTCTGATTGTGCCACGGATTGCGCATTGGAGCTTGCAATATGTGGTTGCTGGATGTACAGGGAAAGGGCCAGCCAAGGTGGTGATGGGTTTCTTTTGGGAAGTGGTGAAAGCAAAGCCAAGAGAATTACTGCCAGTGTCGCCAACAAGACTGCAGTGCAGAATATGATCCTAGGCAGCATCATTCATTCATGCATTGAAATTAATTTGAAGTGGTTACTTGGATATTATGTCTCTTAAGAGACCATTTAATACATAATTTCCATTGTTGTTTTGGCCAACTAATCCACTTTGGGAGCTCCTCAACCAAACCAATATATATCAAACATGTTTTGTGCTACGTACTTTCACATTATCAGTTGAAAATAATAAAAGCCAATACCCTACCTGTCCCAATATCAATTTAAAATAATTTGACATCAATTCTAGTCTTACAAGTTACAATAACATCCATTGTGAGTTCTTATTCCAACCTGAATTCATGCAATTATCAAACTATAGCATTTCCTTTAGAGGGCTCAATCCCTCAACTAAATTCGTTTAGTTCCTCTTTGAGAGGGCTTACAGGTTCGCTTTCTAGAGACTCCAACCTTGAGATGGTTTCATAATTGATTCTAACCTGAAAAACTTCTGAAAACTCATTGATCAAAGATTTACAAGTAATATCAAGTAGCTGGCCATCATCAGGATCAGGTAGATGCGCTTTTCCACCATCGGCGGATGACTGAAACTCCCCCAGCAACCCCCTAATGCTCCCAACCTGATAGTCTCGTAACCCGCAAGGTACTATCCATTGAAAAGGGGTTAAATCTGTGGTGACATTCACTGCTAATCCGTGATATGTTATCCACTGAAACACTCGTATTCCGATGGCTGCCACTTTTTGGTTTCCTGAAGAGAAGTTAAATCCAAGAATCAAACAAACAATGCATTTTTTTTGGTAAGATGGGGGCCTAACGGCCCAACAAACAATGCATTTTAACAAAACTAAACACCAGTTAATGGAAGCAGAAGCATCATGTCTTTCATAAGTCATACCATGCCAAACACCAGTTAAGCCCTCAAGCCGAGATGCCTTGATGGAAAATGTGTTTGAAAGAGCACGAATGATCACCTCCTCAAGTGACCTGAGGTACCAATGAAGATCCATCTTGTGATTTCGGAGATTCATAATCGGGTACATAACAATCTACAGTGCAACCAATATGCATCATATCAAGTGTTATATATCTAACAGAAACTGACCCTCTATAAATGAACAATTATTCACCTGACCAGGACCATGATATGTAACCTCGCCGCCGCGTTCGGTTCGATAAACTTGGAAAGGCGCGTTCTTGAGGTCAAAATTGAGGAAGTGTTCCGAACTAGCAGTGCCCAATGTGTACACAGGACGGTGCTGAAGAACAAACAGCGAGTCTGGGCAACCCTCATTCCTCCCAATCAGAGCCTTTTTCTCCTTTACTATGCTCTTCTGCCAAGACCACGCCTGAGAGTATGGAACATGCTCCTTGTACAAATTGAAGCACTCGCACCTGCACAATTCCGAGTTGACCCGGTGAGGTGAGTTCCATGGGAATTGGCACGGTAGGTGTATGTGAAAATGCGCGACTAAGAAAACTCACGATGAGAGAGATTGGATTCGCCCAGAGAGAGACTTGCGCGGATGCTTATGAATTGGGTATGATGGGATTGAGCCGACACAGTGAGTCGCCGCGAGAGTCATGTTTTATGATGTTTGTAATTTGGTGAAAGAAAACTCTTAATTCTTAGATAAACACAACGCAAGCATATGAACAAGAATGCTTATATCAATCTAAAAGACTCCAGAAATTAAAATTTGATTTGCAGCTTCAGAATCTCTTATATATTCTAGTTTGTATCGAAAGAAAGACATAGGAAAGGGGAACTAGGCAGGCGGTCCATTTGTTTAATTAATGCTTTCTGGCATGTAAATGTTTTTTTTTTTTTTTTTAGTCAAAAGTAGGGGTGGGCGCGGTGCAGTTCAACTCATTTTTTCCCTGGAACCGTGCGCCGCGCCGGACATTAATACACGGTGCGGTTCGGTGCTTAAAACCGTGAAAGAAATAAAAAAACAAAACAAAACCATTCAAGGTGCGGTGCGGTTCTCCACCGCAGTTCTGGGCCTAATGGGCTATTATTCAGATTAGCACTTTTGGACTCACATTTATTTTTTTTAAGCCTAAGCCCAATTATTTAATGATGTAAACACATCCTAATTAACAAGTTTTGGCAACAAAAAAAAAATTTACAAGTTAATTCAATGAATTTAACCAAAAAAACTCACACATTAAACTTTGTTTAACTTGCTTAGTACTTAAAACTTAAAAATTAAAAACAAAATCAATTATACAAGTATACAACCAATGACTACAACTACAAGTTAAGAACCTGCTTAAAACAAAGTTACTAACTTACTAGTTACTACAAGTGATAAATCTTATATGGCATATACCCTATACACTTATATAGTATATAACTATATATTATACCCTAGAACTATAAACAATTAAAAATTTTAGTATATAGAGTATAAACTATAAATAATATACTAATTTTTTTTATATAGAATATAAAGAATATACTAATTTTATTATATAGGGTAATGGGTATAACTAAAATTATATACTAAAATATTATTAATCTATTATTATATTATATATCTAGAAAATAGGTCATAGGGTTATATAAAATATATTTTAGGGTCTAAACCCTAAAATATAGCTACGTTAATATTGATTCTAATATTTTATTAGGGTTTATGGTCTAAAGTGTATAAAAATGTGTACAAAAAGTGTATAAAAAGTATATAATAATGGTTAAATATATATAAAAATATATATATAATGGTGTATATATGTATAAAAATAAAAAAATATATATAGTTTTTGCAAGTATGTGGTTCGGTTCGGTTCGGTGCGGTTAAATAAGGTGTGGAACCGAAGAGAACCGGTGCGGTTCGGTTTTTTTGGCGATGTTGATTTTTTTTTGTCAACGCGATTTTTTGGTAGTGCAGTTCGGCCGGTTTTGGTGGTGCGCGGTTAAAATGCCCACCCCTAGTCAAAAGGCATGTAAATGTTTGATTTTTGATATAAGCAAAGAACAAGTTGTACTACACCCCTGCCTTGTTATCAACTTATGATCCACGCACATGTGAAAAAGGAAGTGGAAAAAGGAAAGAAATGAAATTGAGAAACCAAATGCTTGCAAGTTGTAAGACATTTTAGTACCAATTTTACTAGTTTGCAATGGCATGCTTCTGTTGTAGACTTGTAGTGTTTCATTAATGAGAAATACTTGTTCAGAATTAAATGACTAAATAATTATTACATACATATTAAGTGTAATCAAGTGTAAACATTGTGCCAACAATCAATGTGTTGTCCTTTCTTTCTCTTGATCATCCTTTCACATAAGACCTGCAATTCATGGAAAATAAAATAAGCAATATATCAAGGAGCTAGTCATAAATTCATGTAAATGCATCTTCCCCATCAAGATATATCAAATACAAAATATTTTCAAACCCTGCAACAAAATCAAACATGTTGATCCATCAGTAAATTTGAGCGCAATTGAATCTAGAAACGGTTAATTATGATATGTATTGAAGAGAAGACTTGAAGAAGAAGAAATCTTCCTTAAGATAGAAATTTTGTGTATATTGTATGATAATTAAATTTTCTAAAGAGAGAAAATTCATACAAAAGTTATGTTAATTAGGAATTTTAGTCATTATATATCATAAATATCATATTAATTAAACAATGAATTCTATATATATATATATATATATATAATAAACAATGTATAAAAATATGAACAACAAAAGAATATTAAAGTCTAGCTAGCTTGTGAATTTAAGAAAGGCATGACAATCGTTGTTCTAAAGCCGTAGACACCTCCCATGCAGGTTATGGCATTTTTAATGATATGTACACCAAATTTATGCGATATGGCCAAAAAATAATAAAAACATATCAAAAATTAAAAGAATAATAATAAGAAATAGAAATAAAACAAAACAAAATCTTTTTGAGAACACTCTGCAGTGAATATGTAAATATTATTAAATATGTCACGTAAGCTATGTCTAGTGTGGCATTTAACATTTTTTGGGACATAAATTTTGATAGATATGCTATATTGTAAGTTTTTGTTAATTAACGAATAAAATTGTTTTTCTTTTTAAATTTGTTCGTGGATCAATTTAAAATACCCCTTATAATTAGTTTATAGAGTTTTTTTTTTTTTTTTTTCAATTTTGGTACCTTAACTTTGGGCCTCGTCCCAAGTATCTAAACTATTATTTGTCTTAATTTCATATCTAAATTTTATTTTGTTCTAATTTAGTATATAATATGACTTTTTCAAATAAGACATCAAAATTAGGGGCATTTTAGTCAACCTAAGATTGTGAAAATACCAAATTGACCTTGAGTATAAGATATGTCCAACACATTGACCAAATTTTGTTAGTATTTTTTAACAACATAAAAGTTTAGGTATAAAATTAGGATATATAATAATTTAGATACCTAGTTGGGATAAAGCCCCAAATTCAGATACCAAAATTGAAAAAAAAAAAACCCTATAGTTGATATATTTGTACTTGAACTTTTTATTTTATTTTAGCGTTGGACATTGAATGTGAATATGTCCTGCAAGTTAAAAGTGGAACGGTGGAACCCTTTAATATTACAAGCCACTTGTAAATATATATGATAGAATTTGAGCATCCAATCCAAAATCAATTAGCAATGGGTAGAGAGACCCAAGATCTTATAAGCAGACATGCTAAGTTCTAATTTTCCGGTGCGGAACATCATTCCACATTACTCTCAACATGTCCCCGCACGTGTGAGGAGATTTTGAGCCTAACACGTGAACAAATTGTATTGGATGACGTGGGAGTACGTGTGGTCGTTGGGCCTTATACACAAATAATTAAGCTCTGATACCATGATAGAATTTGAACATCCAACCGAAAACCAATTGACGATGGGTGGAGAGGCCCAAGACTTTATAAATACATATATTAAGTTCTAGTTTTTCGGTGTAGGACATTACTCCACATTATTCTCAACAATATAATCATTTAAACCCTAAACAGACTCATATTTAGAATCATTTAAACCAGCAAACCAGCAAATTAACCAGCCCATATAGACAAACGAGGCTCAATATTTCCACAACCAATCCTTTAATATTAGGCTCAATACCTTTCTTCTTCAAAATAGGTGGAAACACAAAATTTTATACATCTTCCAGTAGAAACCACAAGTGGACAGTGACATCATTAATTAGCAGGTTATCATGTTTTCTTCTTCTATCTCTTTTGGTTTTGTCTCCTCATGTTCAGATTTCTTGTCTAGTACTCCTTGGTTAACTGCAGTTGGTGATGCTTCAGATGCTTTCTCTGTCTCAACTGCAGCTGTTACCATCTCCTCTTCCTTTTCAGCTGTCTTTGGCTTTTCTTCATCTGCTGACTTTGCGGAAAGTACTAATTCGGCTATCTTTTCTTCATCCTGTAATTACACGCATGCTGTGTAAGGGGGGACATGAATTTATTGCAGTAGCAAAAAGAGGTGTACTCGTGATAATATAAATTACAATAAAATACTTAGAGGTAACAAATAATTAAAGAATATTTGAAAAAAACTTTTAAAATATATTTTAAGATCATGATCAATAAGTTCATCGATGACTATTTAGTTTAGTAGATGACATCTAATTTTTTTTTATATGAGTGTAATTCTGAATTTGATCCTTATGGATGACAAAAATAATATAATATTTTAAGCCGGCCAACTTGCACCAAAATTTCAAAATATGATTTCCGTCAAATTTTTAAATAGTAATTAAAACCTTTAAAGCAGAAGTACATATAATTGTTTCAATCAAAAGCGGAAGGTAATAATTTTTTTATTTTTGAACCATTATACCCTTGCCATAATGAATAAATAATAGAGAAGAGAAGAAATATATATAATATGAATATATGGAATAATACCTCCTTGACTAGCAAGGCCCCAAGAGAGGGTTGCTTGTGAATTGGCTTGTTTTGTTCCTGCTCAATGTCAACGTCCACGTCCTCCTCCTTCCTGGGCTCGGGTGCTGGAACACGATCATCACCTTTGGTCTTTGGTTCACTAGCGCAATTGCCCATCTCAAAAACAAGTCTTCTTCCCTCTCTACTTTTTAGTAAGAGAAAGGTTGAAGAAGACCGTGAAGATCGATCGAAACAACATTGCGCAATTGGGTTTTATAGGGTGGACTCAATTAATTAATGTAATATACGGGTTGTCTAAAGCCAGACATTCTTCCTGTGGTGTAGAACACTTTTAGGAAGTTAAACGGTTGTTATCATTTTAATTCAATTTATATATAGCAACATCGAACGCTACTTAACCCTTATATGTCACAAGCTGTAAATTTCTTCAAAGTTCAAACGATTGAAATCCTTTTCTTTAATTTATTGAAATTTCAAGAAAAAGAGAAAGAAATATATGCGTACCAACATAGAAGTCATGTAAGTCAAGTGATTGCGCTGGCAAATTTATATGCAAATATATAAAGGCATGATTTTTTATTTTTTATTTTATTTTGAGAAAAGGGTTTATGTGAGTCATGGTTTACCAATGTCACACCTCTAATCCAGTGTTATGGGATGATATAAACTTTTACTTTGTGTCAATCTGGCTCATTTCGTCATCTCGATCTATTACATTATACATCAAAAATAAATTATGTGTCATGCACAAAATGACTTGAGTGCTAAGGTTGAATGACATTTTTTACCATTCAAATAAATTGCGTACCGCTTGAAATGACATAAGGCCAAAAGTTTATATCCTCTAATGACACAAACAAAATTCATATTTTTAAATTACATAAACCAAAAAGTTTAAGTCCATTTGAAAATTTTTTCCCTACAATAAAATATAGAAAAATTAACAATATCATAAGATAACAACTTAAATTTATAAATTAGCAACATATATTAAACTTGAAAGACACAAAATTAAAGCTAAAAATTGAAAAAATTAGTACAAGTATATATCAGTAATGCTACATTTACCACATTTTTATACCACAATTTCATACCATCTTACATGGCATTCATACATTGGATACTAAAAATTAAAAATTAAAATCTAAAAAAGAAAAAGGAAATACCCTTCCAGTAAGATAATGACACATCAGGTGGGATACAAATGTGGGAAAAAAAATGTGGGACAACTAGCATTATTGAGTATATATATAGGGAGGTGCTATTTGCACTCCCTAAGAGTCATGTGGCACTCCTCCCATATTTTTTATTATTTTATTTTATTTTATTTAAAGTAAATGATTATAAAGTCTAATTTTGGACTCTCACTACTTTTAAGATCCAGGTCATTTTTTGGTTTCTGAAGAAGGCCCAGTTTATACCAAACTGGTCCTCTCTTCCGTCTCCATCATTCTCTGTCTGTCACTCCGTCTCTTTGCCTCTCCCTTTCTCATTTCTCTCATTTATCTCTCCTCACCCCCATTCTCTCTCTTCTGTATAGGACCTCCGTAGGTGGCGACTTGAAGAAGAAGATCGACGGCTTGAGAACCATTGCGAGAAGATGAGCCACTGTGAGAACAGTTTGAGAACCACCAGTGCCGACTATCATCTCCGGTGATCTGCAATTTCTGGCAACACCAAGGTGCTGAACCACCACTAGTCGATTCCTCTCGTCGATCTGAACTCTTTGGTGTCATTCTCTCACCTCCATGACCTCTGTAAGAGGCGACTCAAAGAATAAGATCGACGGCTTGCCACCATCAACTTGTTTTCCGACGACGGTGCGACTGTTGGTGACCACCAGAATATTCCTTGCGTTGAGAGGAGTCTGATGGTGTGGTTGGATCGTTCATTCGACCACTAGTTGCAGCGAATCGAAGCTTGGAAGTCAGCGCCTTCTCTCCCTGTTTTCCAACGAGTCCGATGGCGGCTCCGGCCGATTTTGGTATATACTCTCTCCCTTTGACATCTTCTACTTGTTAGTGTAATTGATTTGAGTTTGATTGTTGGTAACTAGAAAATTTCTAATTTGAAACCCTAGGCTACCTTAAATAATTCTCCAAATCCTATTCCTATCATGACAACTATCCTTTTTTTTTCTGGAAATATCAACCATTACAAACAAATTTCAGCAAAAACACTTAAGCTTTACACACAGAAAACCAATAGTACAAATATTGACTATGAAACATTTTCACAAGCATTTTCGAGGTGACTGTCATCACACTTACTAGGCATGTGTATACAATGAGTATGCTTTGAAGAGCTAATATGATACAAGCATACACTTCCAGGTGATATATTAAGATTGTTATGTTGGATTGATATGACAAATTGAGATGTTGCTAGAATAAAAATATAGTTGTGCAATCGTTATCTGAGCATGAGTTTGTTGAGTGCTGCCAATTATTATTAGGTGTTAATGGATTTGTGTTGCAAACTGCCATATGGTAGATGTCAGATCATTTTGGGTTTAGTTGTAATTAATTGAAGTTGATAATGGTATAGAACATGGAAATATTTAATTCCAGTAGATTACAGTATCTCATCCTCTGGCCCTTGTTTGCATTATCTTCTAGTTAGGTATCACAATATGATGACAATTTCTCACATGATCATGCATATTTTGAATCCAGTTATTATTTTAATCAAGTTATCCATTGACCATGAAAAATTAGATTCTTGTGCCTCTGCCTGAACCAGAAGCAAGAAGAGCCATGTTTGAGCAACCAGGTAGGTCTTTCTACATATTTTTTGCGCATTCACACACACTTGTTTTAATGTGCTTGCATTTATCAATCTTGCTCTTGCTGAGTACTTAACTTTTTATTTTTCTTTCGACAGAAATGCCATGTTAAGAACAAGGATATCCAGAAGTTTTAAGTTATTTTTCTTTTTCAACGGAATTGTGATTCTGATTTAGTTTGTTGTAATTGTGTCATAAGTTTATAATTCATTTAGTTATTTATGCTTTCACAGTGATTGTATTAAATTTAAATTATATTATCTAATTTATTGTTATTGTTATTATCAAACAATAACAATACTTGATTGCCACTGTTGTGCAGTAGCAATAGGTGATTGCTACTGTCGGGCAGTATCAATAGGTGATTATTACTGTCGGGCAGTAGCAATATGTGATTGTACTGCCGGGCAGTAGCAATAGGTGATTGTTACTGCCGGACAGTAGCAATAGGTGATTGTTACTGCCAGACAGTAGCAATAGGTGATTGAAAAAGATTATGGATGCTTTATCTTGATTTTTTGTGTTTTATGATGATTATTATTTAACATGTTTATGGAATGAAAAATACCTTAATTATGATTTTTTATTTTTTGTTTTGGTATCGATTGGCATTGAAATGAAGAAAAAATATTGAAGAAGGAAACAAAAATTGGTTTTTTTTTTTTTTAAATACTGTAGCGTGCTACAGTAACGGGAATTTTTTAAAAAGTGGCCAGCTACAGTAAAATGTATTTCACTGTAGCAGATGGGCCGGATGAACAGTAAATTTTAAAAAAAATAACCCTTTTATTTACTTAATTTTCAGATTTACCCTCACTTACTTCCAACATTCTAGAATGTTGCTTCCGTTTGTTTCCTTCCATTTATTCTTTGTGAAACCATTGGCCCCCTTTTTGCTTCTACATTCTTTTTCTACTCTTTTCAAGTCTGCATGAAGTATTTTCTAAAGTTCCTATGACAAAACCTTTGAGTACATGGAGGGATGAGAGCTTGTCAACTTGTCAAGCCCTTTTGGCATGCTTTCCAGCGAGTGGTAACCCATTGAATCAAAGTGGAAGAGCTGAGCCTCCACGGTCAAGGAGATCGACAAACGACGAATCCAAGGGTGTACTGTACAATTATTCACAACTGCACTAGAAATATTGGAAGCTTGATTAATCAAGAAATGAATTTTTCAAAGATCTCTTCTCCTACCTCTTATGTCGTCTTCGATCTCTTGGGTGCTTGTGATGAAGCCCTCACCAATCCACCAATAAATTAGAGGCCTCTTCTATACACAACTTTTTTTTGGCCAGGAGGAAGCACAGCTTTAATTCGATGCTCAGAGACTGTTAGAAGTAGATCGAAGTTTACAACGTTAGAAGCAATTAAAGAGTTTGAAAGAAATAAGTAAAGGGTAAATTTGGAAATTGACTAAATAAAATAAAATAAAATAAAAAATAATATAGAAGGAGTGCAGGATAATTATTGGGGAGTACAAATAGCGGCTCTCTATCTTTATTAGAGTTAATTACACTTACATTCCCTAAGGTTTATTATTTTTTCACACACCCATTAGAGTTTCAAAAATTACACATACACCCCCTGAGGTTTCAAAACTATTGCATATAACCTCCTACAAGAGAAAAAAAATAAATAAACAAAAAAGAAAATATTTGTATTGAGGTTAGACTTTACACCTTGAGTAATCTTATTAGGCCATTTAACCCTTTAGCATGCCTTTTTGCATAATTTCTTATCATTTTTTGTCTCACTATAAAGGGTTATATGCAATAGTTTTGAAATCTTAGAGAGTGTGTGTAATTGTTGAAACCTCATGTGGTGTATGTGAAAAGACGATAAACCTCAGAGGGTGTAAGTGTAATTAACTCATCTTTACTATTATAAAGCCAGAAGAAAGATTTGGTATTACAAGTTTCACCAAGAATGAAATTGCTTAAATTACCCTTCATTCAACAAATAGTCTAGTAAAAAAATCTAATAAATGAGGGCATAGTTGTAAAATATAATCATTAAAATAAACTTTAAAAAATAATAAGAAAAACAACCCATTACCTTAAAATATGGAGATAGTTGTGAAAAGTTATAAAATTAAGAACAAAATATAAAATAAAAAACACAGTAAAAATACGAAGCTAGTATATATAACATTAAACGGAGAAACCGGGTAAGTGCTAACTCATCCCTCCCCCATTCGGATCGGGCCCTGCGGAGATCCGGTTTCTGGGAAAAGTTGCCATCGGTACTCAAAGCCCAAAGGAATCTTTGGTTAAGGGCTCCATACTTTGGGTCCAGTTCATCCTTTTCCAAATTGGGTGATAGGACGGGTCGGCCCACCTAAAACAATAAAGTGGAAGTGCTGCATCGAACCAGAGCTCAGAAATTTTCCTTGGGAGAGATCTGTTAATCTGCGGTTATGTTGATAGCATAAGCTGATAAAATTCTCAAACCAACCTCTACTTCCAAGTTGGTGGATATGGATCTCAGCCAGGTGAGTTGACTCGGTTCCACTTCCACCCTCTTCAATTTACTGCTTGCTATATCAGATTCTAGAATTAAAGTTAGGATTAGCATGCCCTTTGACGCTTTCTCTGTTTAGCTCTGCTATATGTGTATCTATATATATGTATATTTTTTTCTTATATGTATCTATGCATGATGGGCTCAATGATGGGATTATCAGGATTTTTGGTTAATATCGGATCTGCGTTATGGGTTTAGGTTTCGGGAGGTTTTTGGGGTGCCCATTTGTTTGGTTGGTGAGAAAATAACGGGAAATGGATAGAAAATTAACTAACGTTTCATTTGGACATTTGCTCTGCTATATGGCAGTGACGGAAAGAAAAACAAAGAGAGAGAGAATATTATGAATTTTCTATACAATATGCAATTTTCTAGATTAAGCTCTGTCCTCATTACTGTTTTTCTAAATGGTAGATCTAGGTTTTCTGATTCTCTTTAGGTGGATGTTGTTGCTCAACTGTTTTGAGCATAACCATTTGCTTTCTTGAGGAGAAAATTGTGAAAACTTATGAAATTAAAAAATCATGCATTAAACGAAGCGAGAATCATTATAATTTTATTTTTCCCCCCCTAAAGATCCATTTGGAGCTTAGGGGTCTGGCATTGTGCAGGTTTTTAGTTCTAATTACTGCTGATATGGAATTGGAAATTAAAATCTTGAATATGAAAGGTTTTATCAAAGAGTAATCTAAAATAGTAAGAAATTTTATGTTGTTAAGGCTCCTGAAGAAAAAGTTCAACTCACTTTTGAATACGCCATTTTCCGAAAAGGAAAATATGTCATAAGAGCGCTAAATTACTTATCAAGGTTTTTGTATAATTTTGAAAGAGGACAAATAATATTGGTATAAATAATATGAGAGTACACTCAAACACATGAAATTTTCCCACATTTTTAGCCATTTGACATGAAATTTTGGGCCTCTTATGTGGTAGTTGTTTAATAATTTAGCATGGTAAACTAGGATTTCTTTAGAGTTATTCATGTGTCTAAATTTGTTTTAATAACTATTTGGCTGTGTTTTCAATTATTGTGTCCTTTTAACTAATTCTACTCTACTCTCATGTGCAGCCACAAGGGGAAAACTATGCCAACCCAAAGACATGTTTCTTCCATGTTCTTTTCAAGGTCTTGCATGTATAACTTTGTTATTTAATGTTTCTTATTAAAAAAAAAATTGTTATTTTACATGTTGCGCCTCCTTCACTATATAACATCTTGTCCCTTCTTTTCCACAGGCTGCAGCATTGGCTTTTTACATACTTTCTGCCCTCTTTTTTGATAACTTTGTCATCATTTTTGTCGTGACTGTTCTTCTTGCTGCTCTTGATTTCTGGGTAGTTAAGAATGTGAGTGGACGCATCTTAGTTGGTTTGAGGTGGTGGAATGAAATAAATGATCTTGGTGAGAGTGTGTGGAAATTTGAATGCCTTGACCAAGAGGTTAGTATTACCATTACAAAACATTTTATCATCAGCTTCTCTTCCCTTGTTTACTATGCTCAATTTCTTAAGAGTATTTTACTCTTGGCTCCATTAGCACTTGACTCTCATCCATGTTGATCTTTGTTTGGCTTTAGTCATTGGCCCGGATGAACAAAAAAGATTCTTGGTTATTCTGGTGGACACTTTACCTCACGGTAAGCAACTATGCCTTTATTAGAGAGCATGTGGTGAAGCACCAATTTTCGATTGTACTATATTCACAAAGATTTAGCGCATACATCATGTGGTCTATACAGATCAATCAAATACAATAGAGTATAGAACTAGATATTGGAAGTAATATGTTACTGAAATGTTTTATAAGAAGCTGGATGGATATACTTGGGAGTTGAAGATTATATGCATAATTTTCAAAACTGAATAGTATTTTGAAAATATGTATTGCAAGGTCCTGTCTTGTTTCATGTACCTATAATCTGCAAGATCTGTATGCATGTATGGTTATGGATTTCTAACTGTTTTAACTTCACAAATTTCTGCTTTTTCTTTTTTGGTAGGCTGTTGCATGGATTGTGCTTGGAATATTTTCTCTAATAAGGTTTCAAGCTGATTATCTCCTTGTCATAGGAGTTTGTTTGACTCTCAGCATTGCAAATATTGTTGGCTTCACCAAATGCCGCAAAGGTATGGAAGCAATTCATTTGACTTTGTCAGTATATATAGCATGCTCTTGTGTATTGTGTATCAGACTGTATCAGTTGAAAGGATGTCTACTTTAAACTCAGCATACTAGACCTTCTAACGTTGTGTATTTTTGTGAACATTCATTGTAAGGTATGGTTTAAATCCTGTTTGGAAGATTACACTGAAAACAATGTTAGATAACAATAGCACATGAAGTCGAGGTTATGCTAGATACAAATCATGCTACCACATGGGTTACTCACTTAAAGTTGTGGTTAGAAATATGTTGGAATGATTTCATATTTATGGGAAAGTGAGTGCCTTGGTGATTGCACTAAAACTAGATTCATTAATCGACAAAGTGACTTTCCATTTTATTTTTTTTGCTTCTACCAAAGCCTTCTATTTTTTTCTCCCCATTGTATATAATGCAATATTTTGTTTTCCTGCGGCTCAATTGTTAGTGTAATCTCTTTTATTAAATTGAAGGGTTATTCATTATTAAAAACATGTTGGTGTTGCCTTTCAGATGCCAAAAAGCAGATCCAACAATTCGCCTCCCAGACCCTTGCATCCCGGGTCTCATCTACGATCCAATCAGCATTCAGTGTTGTCTGAATCATGCATGCAGGAAGCTAGAAATAATGTGGAAGAAGAGAAGTTTGTAAGAGCGTGTACATGATCAACATATCAACCGGCATTAGCCTGGAATCTTATTGAGCTTTTGTAGGGATAAGAATGCAAATTAGAAAGTTTTTGTTTGGAATTTCTGATATCTATTGGTTTGTATGATAAATACAGTCATCCAAAATTAGACCAATGACTGTCTTTTGTTATCATAATTTGTATGATAGAACACTGTCCAATGAATTATGACCTCTTTTGGTTTAATATGCACATGATTTTAAGATCTCCATGCACCACCAGCCTCTGAGGCTCCAACAGGTAATTGCGTCAGCAAATCAAGAGAAGTTCCATTTTCAGAAGACCACTGCTATTTTCACCTTCTCAAATTTTTCACCTCACACCCCTATAATTTTTTAATTTACCTAATTTCTAATCACACCTCACATTTTCAAAATACCCTCATAACCCAAGAAAAAAAATAATAATAAAAAAAAAAGGAAAACCAGCCCCTAGCAGCCCCCACCTCCAGCTGCCCCTGCCTGCCCGAACAAGGTCGCTGGCGGTCCAACCCACAGCCTCCCTTCCCTTCTCTCTCTTTCTATCTCTTCTCCTCTCCCCTTCCTTCCATATATGTCTCTTTCCTTCACTTTCCTTTCCTATCATTTTCTCTCTCCTTCCTTTTTTTTTTTTTTTTTTTCTCTCTTTTCCCTCCTCCTTCCCTCCTCTCTGGTTGTTGCAAAGGGAGGCCGGCAAACTTACTGGCCTCTAGATCAGAGAGAGAGAGAGAGAGAGAGAGGAAAAAAGACATAGATAGAGGAAAGGAGAGAGGAGGAGAGATAGAGAAGGGAAGGGAGGCTGCAAATTGGACTATGCCTAGGGGTGGGGGTGGAGAGTCTGGAGACTGTTGGGTTTTGGTTTCCTTTATTTTTTTTTAATTGTGCCTTTTATGGTCCTTTCATGTTAGGTTAAAATTGTAATATGATGACCCGTCTCTGAAGTTCACTAGAAATTTAAATTTTATTTTGTTTTGGACTTGAAAAGACCTAACAAGTTAGTTGGGATGTGTGACTGAGAAATTTTTTTATAAATTAATTGAGAGTCGATATGAATTTTGGACAATTTCTAAAATTTATTAGATGTGATAATGATTTTTGATGAATTGTTTGAAGTTATTAAGGAATTATTTGAATTATCAAAAGTTGATTGGCAATGTTTGAATTATGTGAATGAAATTCGGGAACTCAAATTTTGAAGTTAAGGCTGTGAAAAAAAAGTACAAGTCGAGAAGAATTCATAGGAATTTTCGGAATCTTTTTCGAACATAAACTATTATTGGTGAATTATTTAGGAAGTGGACGTTTATACCCTTAATAGGTTAATAGGAAAGTTTGGGTTTTCAAAGGAAATTAATTGAAAATTAGTTATAAAGATTCTAATTTTGGCATGATTAGATAGAGCTCGAGTTAAGGAGGATGTAAGCAAAAACGGATCATGAATTCGAGTTACGAGGACAAATTTATAGGCATTTGAAATCAGAGTGTAAAATAGTAATTTGACAAGTCAGGAATTATAAAAACCAACTCACTCACTTTGTCGCAACCTGAACCCAGGGGTAAATGTTCTTAGGCATTTTCTCGAATTGTGGATGAGATATTGGCCACATATTGCCATTCAACTAATAAGATAGATTCATAATGTATGATTTCTCGTATTCAACCAATCAAAGTAACTACTACGAGATTGCGGAAGGGTAAGTAATTAATAACTCACTCTTATAATGTCATGGATCTAAATTACAGTAATTCACTCTCAGGACTATCTAAATAGTACTTATATGTTGAACATTAACAAATAACTGACACAATTTTCAAGTATAAGCTCTAACTCAAATTCCTTCCACATGTCCAACCTTTTACTTTTTCAGATCATACCGTTGTAAGATCTGTTTAGTAGGGACATAGAGCTTCATAGATAATTGAACAAACTAAACTATGTGACACACATCATGTTATTAAATAATTAAATGTAATGCATGAATGCAATGTTGACTCCACCTCTATCCACCTCTATTTTTGATAATTCGTATAACAGAACAAACAGGTCTGCACGTCTCAAAAATATATGTTTGGTTGGCCAACTAGCAGTTTTTTAATGTCAGATAGGTCTCACCTTCTGAATATCCCTTCTCAAGATAAAAGAAAAAAAAAATGTTTGATTGAAATAAAAAAGAGGAGAAGATTTCACCAAAACATGAAAAGATTTCAGTTATGAAATAATTATTCCTCGGGATTAATACCAATTTGATCCGCAAACTATTATACTTGTATTAGTTTAGTCCTCAGGCTTCTAATTTGAAAAAATTTAGTCCTCAGACTTTTTCAATTTTGCTAATTGAAGTTATTCAGTCAATTTAAATTGAAATCAAATGAACATCTCTGAGGCTGAAACGCGCGTAGAGTTATGGTATAGTTTAGAGTGACTATTTTGTCATAAAAAAAGAAGGCACGTGATTGGCACATGGTTCTATGCAAACGGATCTTTGGACGAAAATTGTGTAAATTGACTGAACAACTTTAATTGGCAAAATTAAAAAAGTCTAGGGATTAAATTTTTCAAATTAAAAATTTGGGGATCAAATTGATATAAATATAATAGTCTGAGGACCAAATTTGCATTAATTCCTTATTCCTCCGTTTAAGTTTCATGAAGAAAAATACTAAAATCTCTAGGAAAAATTAAGGCCAAATTACATTTAATGTAGGAAAAACTAAGGCCAAATTACATTTAATGTACATGTAATTGGCACAATTTGGTAAGTCCCTTTACGTACATCTCCATCAAAAACATTAGGCATAAATTCAATTTAAACACATAACTATATATGTCATTTCAACGGGATCCACGAACTTTAAAATATTTCAAATATACACCCGATTTATTATCTAAATTGAAAAATGAACTTCCGTCCATCGATTTGTTGAGAGATCAGTTAAATATCAGCTTGACTTTTGTTGATGGAGATTAATTGGCGACGTGGCTTCAATTCAGCATACCTTCCCCACCAAATGAGCGACACATGTCCACTTGACACGGGCCCACACACTCATCACCTCTTGCCCGCTCATCGAACGCTTTTCTAACCATTTAGTCTCCCAAAAATATCACATTTTCCCTCAAATTCGAATTTAAATCCCCCACCTGTGTTCAACGAGCAAGAAAGAGATGATGAGTTTGTGGGCCCGTGTCAAGGGTTAGGTGGACAAGTGTCACCATGTCATTCATTTGGCGAGAAAGGTTTGCTGAGATAGCGCCACGTCGCCAAGTAATCTCGGTCAGCAAAAGCCAAGCTGACATTTAACTGATATCTCAACGAATCAATGAACGAAAGTTCATTTTTCAATTTAGATAGTAAATTGAGTATATATATGAAATATTTTAAATTTTGTGGACCCTGTTGAAATGTCATATATAGTTATGTGTCTAAATTGAATTTATGTCAAAACATTATATGAAGTAGAGTTTTTATCCTTAATTGCAAATTAAATCAAACTACAAGGGTATAATTGCATTTTTTTAAACTAAAGGTATTTGAGCAAAAATCGAATAAAAACTACATAAACCAAATTTATAATTCGGCCAAAAACTGGACCGTAGGCGTCGAAATGTTTTTGAACACACCAATAGAATCCAATTTGATAATCCTGTAAATTATTTAATTTTGTGGAAATTAAATCAGGAACGTTGGTTGTAAATCAAGGATTAGTCGTCAATCAGCATCGAAGATTAGTCGTCAGCTATACTAATTATTTCCTTTACTTCCCTCCTTAAGGTTCATTAAATCTAGTTCTAACACAACTAGTGAGCATGTTAATCAAATATACAATTCCCACTTCCCGATTTGCAGGCTTGCAGCAACCACAATCTGATCCACGTGCATCTCCATTATCTACTCTTGCAAAGCCAACTTTGCACCATGCAGCATCAAGACACCACTTTCCACCATCACCACCATCCAGGTCAACATGATAGCGACATCCACCAGCATCAAATGGCCACGACCATCCATCACCACCACAAAATACGCAGAATTAGGTTGGGGATAATAAAGCATAACTAAATGCACGGTAGCCAAACAACAAAAGCAATCCGATACAAGAATTAACAGACCAAATGCAGGTGACAATTCATCAATTAATTTACACAAAGTCATGGGTAACAGTTAAGTAAGCTTTCATATTGCAATGCTGTTAAACCCTGTTATCAGGAGAGCAAATGAGTTTTACAACAGAATAACAAACAATTTCCTACCCTAAAGGATAAACCCAAAATAGAAATGAGCAAAAAAAAAGTGAGGATAATGATTATCGATAGTCATTTCTTCTTACCACCATCAGTTTATTTTTTTATTCTATTCACAAGCCAGTTTGGTGTCAAAGCTGCTCAAGCAGATTGCAAAAGCCTGAAAGGCAGATAGAGGATAACGATAATCCATGGTGAACATATCTTTACCAACCTTGCCAAACTGCAAGATTATCTTATCATGTTCAGGGGGTGCTGGCTGAGATGGGGTAGGTGCACCAGCAGCAGGCTGAGTAGCAGCAATCAACTGAAAGTTCTTAACAGAAGCAACAGTTACCCGGCCACGGAAGTTCAGGCACCAACACTGTAATTGTTCATGCCATCGTGGGGGCTTGTTTTTCAAAACCAAGGGTCTTGTCTTGCCATCCTCCTCATCATCTTGAGGCCCACCAATTTCAGAAAACCGTGCACTACTGAACTCAACTGAGCGGTCGAGAGACTTTGAGAAAGAGATACTTCGAAATGAGTCTTCCAGGGAGCGAGGAAGGAGTTCCGGTTGGCCGGGGACAGTACCTCCTGCGTCAAGAGATGAGGCTGGGATAGAATGCATCATGCAATGCATCCTTCGCGGGCCACGAGTGCCCAACACATTTAGCTCATATGTTATCTGGGCAATGTTATAGCTGCCAGTTGGGACTTTTGGTGAGACTTTTTTGGAATTAAATCTACGGCTTGTCCGCCCCGGTGGGGGAATATGTTCAGAAGTGTATGCAGGCTGCGTATCATATACAATGAATTTTGTGCCAAGAAAGTTTGACCTGAGACATGAAACAAAGTTGATTTCTTAAAACCACAATTTGTAAAAGGTCCAAATATAAGCCAACTTATAGCTCCCAGTAAAATAAATAAATGATTAAACATTACAAAATCAACTGTTCTTGTAAGTCCATCCTGTCATAGCCATCCCTACAACATTATATAAGACATGTCCATTTGTGCTTTACATAATATCTATTTGACACCTGACAAAGGAATTTTATAAAACATATAATTTAAAATGTTTATGCCTCACTTCAACAGTTCAACCTGCCTGTATCCATTCCACTACAAGAAGAAGCAAGATCTTTGTGTTCTAAATAGGAAATTTGTTTTCAGTAAGACAGGTCCTATCAAATTTATTCATTCTATCTGAAGGAAGAATCAATGGCGTCATGCCGTCAAATAGTAAACAAAATCAATTAGAGCTTTTGAATAAATTTATTTTTATATATACAAAAATAAAACAAATTAATAAGAGAATTATTATGAAATATTTAACCAAACTGCTGGTTTGAGAAATGAGAAAAGAATGTGTTACTTTGTGTGTGTGTGCAAGCGCACTTGTAAACCTATAGAAAGAAAATAGGCTTTCAGTCTTTTCACATCATGTTCTTACCTAAGCTTTCCAATGTAAGTGCTGCTTGATCTTGAAATGTTGTCAGCATCCATAGAGATGACATATTCTGTACAAGTGGTTCGTCGGGTCCTCTTTGCAGAAAGAAGGAATTTCCCATTCTCAACTAGTAAAGCTGCAGAATTGTATAGACCAAATAAAGCACAGAATTAAAATCCGAGACCAATGGTAAACTTCACAGTGTAACATGTTTGATAAAGTAGGGGGGACTACATATGGGATGGTCTCGATCAAGTCAGCATAACAATTCATGATTCGAAAATGGTAAAAAAAATTAAAAAACTAGAAAGCACCCACTAAAAAAATATTTACATAACTTATGAACCATGATTTATAGGACACTTCTTCTATTGGAAAATTGATATGGCTGACATGAAAATGGCACATGAGTACACACCCATATTAGACTTAAATATTAATCTTGCAGAATGTTTAGGACTGTCATGCTGTTTAGAAACTTTTTATTTTTCTAATTTTTCTACTACATTTTTGCATGCTTACAAAGACTGCAACATGGATAGATATATGTGCATTGTAAAGTCATTCCCATGCAGTTGTCCCTGGTTTAGATTTCTGCTAGTTGTTGTGTCTGACACCCCATGTTCACAAACCATATGTTATAATGTAATAAAAGGCATAAGAAAAATGGAGTACCTAAATTCAATTTTTCACAAAATGTAAGTGACCAGCCATTTAAAACCTTGCAGGCTGACAAATTTAAGTATTTTTCACACCACACCATTACTCAAGCCACCTCAAAAGCCATTTTACATTAATATATTATTGCTATCACCATTATTAACTTCTTCTGGCTGATGAAGTTGTTGTGACCTAACAGATTATACAAAATACATGGAAGCATGAAATGTGTTCTTTTAACTACATTACTAGCAGGAAAGCTCAATTGACATCCTAAAGGACTACAAAAACTTGAGAGTTGGACAATGAAGTTGCAGCTTATGCTAAGAAACAAAACCAGCTTGGCAAGTTTAGATGTGATAACTGATAACTCTATATGTTGTCTACCCAAAATGTTGTTGGGAAAGATAACACCTACTACAAGGTTAATAAATAACGATCTCTCTCTTGGATTTTCTCTAGAGGAGTTTTTTGTTTCTAACTTTTTCTTCTAACTCTAAGAGAGGCTCTCTCTTTCAAACTATGATGTGTGAACTGGTGAAGGAATGGATTGAGAAATAAAGGGAATGTGGGTTTATATAAGCTTTGAGAGGAGGTGGGATCATAATGAAGAATCGTCCTCATTATGATGGAACCATCAGATGGTTCGTTTCCATAATGTAGGTTTGTCCATAAATGAAGGTTCATCTGAAATGCCAAGAGTCTTCATGAATCAATTCCATATTCATTTCACTGTACACCTATTTAATTAAGTTCATCCCCCATTTAAGGAGGGAATCCCCAAAAGACTCTCTCAAGCAATGGAAGGCTGGAAGTACTGAGCATAATATATAGAGTTGGAAAATGTATTTTGAACATTTTCAGCATAGTCCTTTCACCAGCCTCAAAGGAATCTGTCTAACAATTTCAAAGCAGATAAAGCATCCACTAGGGACTAATATGGATGGAATATGCTCAACTTCATTCTTATAAATTGAATGCATACAAAGTTTCTCTTTCTAGTTGACCATCTTAAACCAGATTATCATTCAAAAAATGAAAATAGAATCCCAGGTATCTACGTAATATAGATATTCAGCATTTATGCAAGTCAACCAGAATTAATTAAGGAATCCCAAATTTCTCAATAGCGAAACTACTTGAAGCTAGCATTTGGTGACATTCATGTAGATACACGACGACGCATTTTAACTTGAAAAACGCCAGAAGATTCAATGGAAATTCAATAATTGACAAACATTAATGAGATTGTATATGGCTATATAAATACTGATTCACTCATATCAATAAATAAATAGTGACTCAAATGTAGAAATATGTGATTGATGAATATGTGGATTGAAATCTTTGAAGCCGGCCAAAAATCAAATACAATTAAATGGTTAGAAAAGATGCTCACCAGGGCTAAGACACAGAAATAGGTGGTAAGTTAGGTTAGATTTGTCCCTCTTAATGAAGCATTGGACAATTCCATCCCGTGGACCTGGCTGAATAACCAAACAAAAAAGAAGGGGTAAGTATCGTTCCCAACATCATAGGCTTGCCAGCTGGTTTAATAAAGACTATAATAATCTTCAACTGCATGCAACATAAACAGAATCTTAGCAACTGCAGTTTCAACAAAAACTTGGGAAGAAAATAAAATTCCATACAAACTCAAGATGCACATCACATTAATGAATTTAAAAGGATTTGACCTGCTTCAAAGACACTGGAAAAGTAAGCTTTCCGCAAAACTCAGGACTCTTAACAATTTCTTTGCACATGATCCTCCAAGAACGGCAAACTGAGGCACATGCAACCACGTGCTTTCGAGAAGGCCATGTGCTCTCACTCTCCTCCAGCCTCCTAATTACATCATACAATAATTCTGGGGGGAGGCTAGCCCAACGACTGTTCTGAACGATAAGAGGCTCGTCATGCAAATCATTTAATGATCCATGAGATTTTCCTCTATGATGGCCCATCAGCCTGACTTCAAAACCCCTTCTAGATAAGCTCCCAAATCCATCCCTAACATCACGAACTATGCTACGGAATGACATTCTTACACGTGGACAAGAGTACCAAAACAATTATGTGTCTCCTTCAAAATCTTCTGACTTTTTCACTTAGCTTGTGCATATGGCTGCCCACAAACAAAAGTTGACTCAATTGCCAAAAAAATATCTTCTTCATAGAGAACAAGGTATAGGATGATATAGGAAAGGCAACAAAAAGTGAAAAGAAAAAGAAAAGTAGAAAAGGCAGATTCATATGGGCTATAAAAGTAGCTTAAAGAGCCAAACTTTAGATTTACTAACAAAACTTTTGGATTCATAAACATTATTTTGAAAAGAAAAAAAAAAAGGCTAATTACGCTCTACTAAGCCATGTAAACAAAGAATGCCAATAACACCCATCAATAGACTAAAATTTGATATATTGAACTGCATATATAACAGATTAAAAAGGAAATCTGGTCTCAAAAGAACTGTTTAACTCATTCACTGGAAATCCAATCACAAGTTCACCATGGGGAAAGAAATGTAAAGCATTAATAATTAACAAATTCTCAAGTAGAAAATAGTAGATCATTTCTGCATGATGATAGAGTATAACACGGACAGGCTCAAAATTTAGACTTGATGTTCATAATAAAAAAAAATTTCTTGATTTTTGTCAAACTTTCTTCTTTATAACTCTGTTATATATGGATATTAAGCTCATTCTAGCAAATGATGAAAGTAAAAGAGGGTGAACTTGAGCATCCACCAAGAACATAAGCGTGGGACTTACCTGTTAAACAAAAAGCCCAGATTATTACAGAGCTTGAGTTGGTCAAAGCTGCTCCATTGCTTAATCACAAGAAGTCAAAGATCTGTAAGACCAAGAACACCTTAAAATTAAAAAAACTTAAGACTTGAGCAGCTTACACTTAAACCCTGGATTTTTATGGGCATTTCTAGAGAAAACCCAGGTAGAAAAGCTAAAATTCTACGGAAAATTCTTAGAAACTTAATAATAAAAACAAAAACCAAACAAATAATAGATCTGCACCTCAAAAGATCAGTTGTTCAAAGACAGAGTCAAAAAACAATCAGACAATCTTTTCTATTTTTCTTCTTCTTCTTTTTCTTTTCTTCTTTTTTACTTTAGGTTTGCAAATTACAAAGAGATCAAGCAGAGCAGAAGAAGAGAAAGGAGGTCGGGTCAAAAAGTAGAAAACCACCCTCTACATTATCATTATCACTCTTTCTACCTTTTGGGCTCTCTCTCTCTCTCTAAGACACACATATACGGACTCCAAGCCCACATAAATTTAGTTCACGAACCACAAAGAAGAAAAGTGAGACATCATTTCTCTGTGTGTTTCCTTTTTACTTTTTTGTTTTGGGAATTTTATATTGAATGAATAGTTTGATTTGGTGTTAACCGTTAACTGTTAAGTAATAGTGTAACACTAATACAAATAATCAAAAACAGTAATACTAATACTAATATAGTAATATCTATACGTTTGGTGTGGAATTCTATATTCCCACATCCCAGTCACAGTAGACGATGACCAAATGGGTGTTTGACTTTCTCTTTATCTTAACTGACTGACGACTGACGAGGGGAACAAGTTTTGCAGAGTTTTGTTCGTCTATATTCATCTTCATCTTAATTTCCCAACTACATTACAGTAAGTAGATTCACATTCACCCATGTGACCTTATCTTTCGTTTTTCTTTTTTTCTTTTCTCTTCCTTCTTTTTCAGTCTTGGCACCTCAAGACCCTAAATTTTATTGGATTTTCACATAAATTTACACTTATAAATTAACTATTTGAGATTTTAAAGTATAAGTATTTGCATATAAGATCTTCTCCAATGGTTGATGCCTAAAAGTGAGAGTAATACTCATATTTACTGTTGTTTAAGTGTTGCAGAATGTCAAATCTAAGAGTATAATTTTTGTACTAAATTATAATATCCCTTAATTTTATTAAGTACCCAATAAATTGAATTTTATAAACTTCAATGTAATAAAAATTACAGTAGTGCTAGATATACTACATTTTTATACCATAATTTCATACCACCTTATGTAGCAACTTACATGGCATTCATACATCGGATACTAAAACATAAAAAGAAAAACCCAAAAAGAAAAAGAAAAACTATGTCCAATAAAGTAATGACACGTGAGATGGTATAAGAATGTGGTATAAGAAATTTTCCGATGAAATCTTTAAATTGATATTAATAATGAATATAATTAAATATATAGATAATTAGATTTAGGTTCTTTAGAAAAACAATTTTTAGATGGAGATCGGGAGTGTTTTAAAATTTATAAGAAAATCATTTTAAAACATAATAATTTATAAGAAAATTCTTTTAATTCATAATAAAGTCTTTTTAATTTATAACAAAATCATTTTAATTCATAATAAAGTTCTTCCCTGATTTGAAGGATATTTCCCCTCTTAGAGTGTAAAGTGAGATTTGTAGAGACTGCATGTTAGGTTTTAACCCCGAGATTTTGGGTAGAGCCCAAAATTTTGGAGTTAAAACCTAACATAAAGCAGTCAAATAAGAAAAATAAAATAACTTAATTAAGAACCCTAAATCATTACCAGTCTTAGTCTAAGAAAAACTCATAAAATAAATTGAACTCTAAGTCTCCCTTAAATCTATTATAAATTATTATCAAATGGGATAACATTCTTGCAGAATTGTTATGTTTTATGTCTTGTGCTGTTATTTATGCAATTTGTTCATTACTTTGATGATCTGAGAGTAAAGGGCATGTTGGAGCATGACTTTAAGTTTTGATCCCCCTAAACGTCCAAAAGGGTAGTATACTGATAAGCTAGTCGAGTTGTCCAGTTGGGAGGCTAGCTTATGGGTACATACTACTTGTATGGATACTCTCGTTACAAGGCCGAACATTTTGTTTTCAGTATTAGTAGTTGTCCACTTGGGTGCAATCATTATGTAAGTATGATAACCTGGGATCCTATTATTGTTGCATGGTTGAATCAAAAGGTTTTGCTAGTAAAAGACAGTTGTTTTTTTTTTTTTTTTTTGTGGATTTTCAACTATCATTGGTGATTTATGGTTTTCTTTTAAATGTGGTTCCCTTTTGAGCTTTTACACTAGAAAATGTTTTCAATAGTTTTCAAACTTAGCCAATGTCCTTTGAGGGGAAACTATAAACGTATATGATGCTTGTCCTCTACTGTACTATTTTCTTTCGGGGCAATAATCCTCCAGTTGACAATCTTGATTGATTCGTGGGGTGTGGCATTCGAATCTCTTATGGTGCATCCTAAGGTCTTAGATCATGTTACAGTACCATGTCTTTTGCATTCCAGTTAGTCATCCATCATTTTATTCCCTATAAAATTCTTGTTTGTAAATTGTAATTATCTCATCCTGCTTTATTATGTCATGGGTTGACTTATTTTTGTTGTACTTATTATTGAGCATCACTACTGTTTTTAGTGATGTTCACTAAGTTTGTTTTTATCTAAACAAAATACCCTAGTGGGTTGATTTGCTTTTAAATATTTTTAATCGATGCAATTCCTAAAGATCATGTGTGCATATGTTATTATGATCCAATCCAATCTTTTTACAAATAAAGGGTTTAACTTGTCTTTGGAAACTTATGAGTTTAATGTTCATGGTATGGGTTTATTCTTTTGGTCGAGGTTTTTAGGACATGTGTTATTGTTGCATACATGTTTTAAGGTGTGACACTTGTTCCTATGAAAGGGTAATACTAGGTGTATTATATTTTGGTACCATCCATCTAATAGAGGTGAAACCTATCAATACAAAATGTGGTACATCTTTATTTAAAAATATAGTATATTAGATGGTACTAAAATGTGGTACATCTAGCATTTTTCCCCTATGAAATTGTTGCTTTGGACCTTTTACCGGAAAGGATTGGTTGTATTGACGTGGGTGATTGCAAAAATTTATTAGTAGTTTATATATTTTATTTTAATGAATGCAAAATCAATAATAATTAAATTTATTTTAATCGTTAGCATGGGCTAAAAAAGAAAAGAAAATAGAGGTGTTGAGTGTTGACCGGTTAGCATGGGCGGTAAGGGCTTTTGTAAAACATTAGGGTGTCTGCAAATTTTTTTCATTATTTAAAAACTATCACATTACTATCATATAATAGAAAATTAGGATTAAATATCAAATTATAATAATTTTTTAGAATAATATGAATACCATATAATATTTCAATTGGACTACCAAATTTAAATGTAGTTTTTTATATTAAGTCACAAACATGTTGGCTTTTTTGTTTTGGGCTTTTTCATTTAACATTTTTGTCTTTGAGGCTTTTATATTGTCTTAGAAGTTGGTTAATGTAGTATAATTGTACTTGTGAGCATAAAATTACAATGTAGCCCTTAATTTAGTTTAGGGTATAGAAATGTGATGTAGGGTATAGAAATGTGATGTAGGGTATAGAAAAGAGGTGCATGATATATAAATGAGGTTTATGGTTTAGAATTAGGATTTCGGAGCTCAAAACCCGAGACTTAAACCCTAAGTCGTTTTGCTGCATAGCAGGCAAACACAAACATAATATTTTTTTATTAATTTATTTGTAATTGACCATATTTTTTTTTATTGTAGTGGCATGTGATTTAGTATTTGTGAATTATAATACATTTTACTATATTATTATGTTTGACTTTTCAATTAGTACCAAATCTAAAATGTTATTAAATTTTGTTATCTAAACTAAAAAATTATTAAAATTTGATAGCTAAATTCAACAGACCTTAAAAAAACTATCACACTATCTGGGGGAGATTAGAGTGCCCAAACTAATTAGTCTATCCCAATGACTATTTACTCTGATAAATGACATTTAGTCTTTTTTTATTGGAATAAGTCCTAAAAATAAATCTGATATACAACGATTAATAAAAATTAAAAGTAAAAACCAAATACTCTATTGAGATAATGAAGATAACGGAAAATTATTGTAAATTATTGTATGTGTCACATGGTGTTACAGTCACACACATTAATTTCTCGAGGAAATTACAGATTTAGTCCAGTTATTTTATACCTAGTTCAATTTTGGTCCACAATCTTTTTTTAGTTCTGTTTTAGTCCACTAATTGTTTCACTTGTTCAATAAAGGTCCAGATTTGTTTTCTCAAATTTGGCCTATTTTTTACCCTATCAAATCTCACCCAAATTCAGCAAATATATACTTATTTTAAAGCTATGCATTTCTTCTTTACAACCATATAAAGATCATTCAAATTGGAGTTCTAAAACTCAAGATAATTGACCCTAAAGTAGGGTACCCAAAACTGTCAATTTTTCAAATTTCACCAAATCTCAATTCTCTTAAATTATAATACTCCAAATTTGTTTTTATGACTAAGAAATGATGAAATATAACTTATACTTCAATTATAATTGAAGAAAACACAACCCAAAAGATTTAAAGTCACAAATCTGGACCTTTATTGAACAAATGAAACAATTAGTGGACCAAAACAGAACTTAAAAAAAATCGTGGACCAAAATTGAACTAGGTATAAAATAAGTGGACCAAATCTGTAATTTCCTCTAATTTCTCTAAGGTGATAGTTACTGAGCTACGTAGCTTTGGTCCTCCGGGAGTGTTATTTTTTTTTTCTGCTGGGCAAATTAGTCCGGCACAAAAATGGTTTTTTTTTTTTTTTTTTTTTTTAAATTAAACAACATGTTTTTACAGTTGTCTTTTTTTTTTTCAATTAAAAAAAAAACATATATCCGTATGTTTCGGTCCTCCTGGAATTTGGGTTGGAATTAGGGGGCTGAGGTTTGAAGATCCAGTGTTTGTCTTTGGCCAAAAAAAAGAAAAAAAAGAAGATCCAGTGTTTGTATGTATATATTTGATTTTCTGAGTCAGACACAGTCAGTCGGCGCATGTCTGTCTTCATTATTCTCAACAACAACATTATTTCTTTGAGACACCCTTACATACAAGCAAGGTAAATATTTCCTTCCTTCTACATTTCTTTTCATTTATTCTCCTCTCTCTATTTGGGTGGTATTGGGTTCTCATTAGATCTTTTTGTTCTTGGCATCTGACAATTTCCGAATCTGGGTATTTATTATTATCGGCTTCAAGGGTCTAGGTTGATGTATATGCTTCAATTTCGTGATTTGAAATTCGCATTGGGTGGTTTGTGTTGATACTTCTGGTTCAAGCGAAGGTGGGTTTGTATTGTTTTGTATAATTTTTGTGAATTCTTCTTTCTTTTTGTTTTTATTGTGATATTCAAGGTAGGTTAACGGCTTGATGGTTTGCTTATGTAAGAATAAATACAAAAATTTGAGTTGGGCTGTTGAGATTTCTCTAGTTTTGAGTTCTAAGCTGGTAAACCTGAATGAATTGTAGGTGGGCTTTGAAATTTATCAACATTGGTGGGTCTGATATATTGAATTTAGCTGAACCAGCTAATTTAGCGGAACCAGAGCTGGGTTTCTACTGATTATGTGAATTCTGGTGTCATTTGGAGTGTCCTGAGAGTTTTGGTTTTGGAATCTTGTGGGTTGTTGTGACTATGCCTTCTACGCATAATCTGGGTTCTTCCTCACCTTTGAATTCATTTGGTCGCTCAGTTTGGAGTCGGCGAGAACCGTTTCATTCCATGGAAGCTAATCATGAGTCCAGTGCCCAGGAATTAGAGCTTCAATCTTTCCAAAAACAAGTTACAGACCTATTCCATGACTTTTCAGCTGTTAATGCTGATGAATTGCTTTCTATTGCGTGGATTCGGAAACTTTTAGATGTATTTGTTAAATGCCTAGAAAATTTCAGGGTTATCTTGTTGAAAAACAAGGCACGGGTTTCTAAACCGCCCTTGGACCATTGGACTGATGGATACTTTGATAGGAGTTTGAAGGCACTTGACATTTGCAATGCAGCTCGAAACGGGATTGAGAAGATTCGTCTGTGGCATAAGCATTTAGAGATCGTTCTGTGTGCCTTGGAATCTCGCCAGAGGGCATTTTGTGAGGGCCAGTTCCGTCGAGCAAGAAAGGCTTTGATGGATTTGGCACTTGAAATGCTTGATGAGAGAGGCTCTGGATCTGTATTTTCACACCGGAACTGGTCTTTTGGGCGTAATACCACAAGAAAGGATAATCATCGCCGTCGCCATCACTCATCTGGGCATTCTCGTTCTCACTCGTGGAGTCTGTCCCAATCTTGGTCTGCAGCTAAGCAGCTCCAATCAATTGCAAACAACTTGGTAGCACCTCGTGGGAATGACATTGTTGCAGCAAATGGGCTTGCAGGTTGTGTTTTCACAATGAGTTCTGTGCTCATGTTTGTTTTGTCAGCTCTTGTGGCTGCAATGCCTTGTCAGGATTGTGGTCTTAATAATCATTTTTCAATCCCACAACTGTACTCCTGGGGTATCCCATTAACCTCACTTCACGAACGGATAATAGAGGAATCTAAGAAGCGAGAGCGCCAGAACTCTAATGGCTTGCTGAGGGAGATTGATGAGGTTGAGAGATGTGCGCGACACATGACAGACTTGGTAGATCTGGTTCAGTTCCCATTGACGGAGGAACAGAAAATTGAAGTTGAACAAGGATTGCAGGAGTTAGCTTCCATTTGTGAAAAATTTAAGAATGGATTGGATCCACTAGAACACCAAATTAGAGATGTATTCCGTAAGATTATGAATTGCAGAACTGAGGGTCTCGAACTTTTGAGTAGGGCAAACAATCTGGAGTAACTCCAAATAGATAAATTGCGACTAAGCATGAAATGTAAAGATTTGCGAATATATTGTTGTTTTTGCATGGAGAGACAAGGACATAAGATGGTCAGCAACAATACAAAGGTTAAGTCAGTATCTTGTATTTATCTCTTTAATGTCTGTAAACAACATGGTATCTTTAATGGGTGTCTTCCTAAAATGATTCTACTTTCTTGCTTGTTCTGATTGTGTTGTTTTTTGGTCTTTTGTTCACGCCATGTTAGTTACATCCTTAATTATGCCACAGTTTGCATATTTTTGTTTTTTTTAAGGGTCGTCAGTTTGTATGTGTTCTGTTTGAAACAGTCATTTGTTGTAATATTTATAGAATTTGGTTGTAACTCAGCACTACTCACTGATATGCATAACTCAATCTCATTAAGAGCAGGTAATGAAGTTCACAATTCTACTTTCCCACAAGAGGTGGTGGCTGCGGAGTGCTTTAGCTGCTTATTTCAGATGTCTTATATGTTCTGAGGTGGTGTCTTAAATTTTATGTGTCCATGTAAAGAAAACAGCTTTTCAAACCCGTCGGACTTTGGACTTTTGTGCCATTTTACACCCCCAAAATTGCAGTCTTAGCTTGTATTTATCATATTCAAGGGGGTCTGGAGTGAGTGGAATTTATCATTTGATCCCAAGTTAATTATAGATGAAACTGTCTTACCAACTGCAACATTAATTTGCAAGAAAGGTTTAATAGACGTTGAAATTTCGTCAATATTTTATCATATCAAGACCAAGTTGTATACTACAAAATGACCACTCCCAAGAAACTATTTTTTTGTTTTCTGTGAAGTACTCTCTAATTCATTCGATCTTCAAAAATATGTTAAGAACTGTAAAGTAAAAGTAAACAAACAAGCTTTTTGAGAAGAGATGGCAAAAGGCGCACTGGCGCAGTTCCAATGAAGGAATTTGAGCATCTAACCCATCAATTGGCTACAAGAGAAGAGACTCAAGATCTTATAAACACTTAATGAGACTATAATTTTCCAATGTGTGACAACATACTCTACATTCTTACACGTACATTCTTGCACGTATGACGTTAATTTAAACCAAACATATGAATAACTCATTTTGGTGCCGGCAAATGAGTCTGGTTAACCCATGACATTGTTTGTTCTAACTTCTAAGAAAAGGCTGTTGAGCTATTCGACAAAGTGAATCGCATTGGAAATAGCAATGCAAGGATCTATCTTAATGCACCAGACTAATACGGATTAACTTCTATATATTATAATCAAAACATCAAATAGGAAAGTGGGTTTGGTATGATGCACGGTATTTAAAAGCATATAAGAGCACTGTAAGTCCGTAATATTGGTATAAATTAGTCCATGGTCTAGTTCTATCAGCTTTGCCCTTCAAACCGCACAAAGGGCAACCAATCTTTATGTAAATGAGTTATTTTCATTTTCTACAAGACTAACTTCATAGGCCCGGCAGATTTTTGTCAAGGATCTCCCACAAACTGTAAATTGAAGGGCATCCACCATTAGTTGTACTGAAATTAATTCAAATCTTCCACTGTACCATGCTCTCTTTACAAATCCACTTCGACAGACGAGAAGAGAACCACCAGAGGTTAATAAACCCTGAGATGGTTTTTTTTTTTCTTTCCCTTATTTCCTTTTCTTTCTTTTTGCTATATTATCTATTAACCCAACTACCAGTGAAGGGAATGCACTCTCCGAAGAACACGTGGAGGTCTTCGCTTCTCTACAATTGGAATGAGGTTCTCCATGAGCTGCATGTGGAGAGAGAGAGAGAGAGAGAGAGAGAGAGAGAGAGAGAGAGAGAGAGAGAGAGAGAGAGAGAGAGAGAGAGAGAGAGAGTTAGATCATTTACTCACACTTTTAAGATGCTGCTTTGTTTATGAAAGGAAAAATGAAATCAGCAAGTTCACTATAATTATGTGGTTGAATTCGAACCAAATTAATGATTACAATGCATTTTAGTGTTGAAGTAATTGTCTGCACCACTTCATTGAGTTACAAGCTAAACAACTCAATACCAAGCATACATATGGTGCATGCTACAAGTGATCGCTAAGAATGGTGGTGCTGCTTCTTACTGTAGTATAAAAGACTACAATTATCTGCACAATTATAATATTTCCCTCAAAGTAATATAATGCATATCTTTTTCCCCTAATATAGCTTTTAGGGAAGGGAAAGAAGAGGGGAAAATGCAACATCCTCAGTAACACCGTAGAAAGACAGTAATGTGCAGCCTTATTCAACTGCCTAGACAATGCATATCAGATTTCTAATTCATTTGAAACAGTTTATCACAGTTGCAATCACTTTTTAATGCAAACGAGACAACCGAAGATCGAATAAATTGACAGTGCTACATAGTAGTCTGTAAAAGCTAAGTTAAATATGGGACAAGCACACACAATTTGAGAAGATTCCTAGTCTAGCTTTTCTCATGTTGAACAGACCTCTATCAAATGAGACAACCAAAGATTGAATAAATTGACAGTGCTACATAGTAGTCTGGAAAAGCTAAGTTAAATATGGGAAAAGCACACAATATTTGAGAAGATTCCTAGTCTAGCTTTTCTCATGTTGAACAGACCTCTATCGTCATGTTTACAACAAACCTACAGGGATACAGCAAGCAGGGCCTTTAATGTCATGGAACACTAAATAATTCTGGAGTAACTTTAGCATTTTTGGAAGAAAGGTTAGATAACAGAAAACAATTTGTGAAAATTTTATCTTGTCTCTCCTTGTAAAAGAATTAACGGATAAATAAATAAGGTTTTGTTCCACTAAATGCTGAATGAATCAAGTAAAGATATATGGAAACATGACACATCTTCCTTTCCATTGGAAGAACTTTAGGAATTTGACATGTTAGCTAAACAATTAATATAATGAGTACCCTAGGGAAGACGCACATGTATTCCTTCACTCATAAAGTTACTTCAACCAGTTGCCTTATGCAATATGTAGAATGAGCAATTACTGACATTCAGGCACATATGACTTATAGAAGAACAACCCACTTTTGGTTAAAAAAATCAGACCAAGATATGAAAGGGTGGCATTCAACTTAGGTTCCAGATACAGGGCCAAATTCAACCTGATCAGCTTCTGAAATTTTACTCTTGTTATCACCTAGTAAACAATTCAGTTATAATAAGATTTGTTCATTGATAGGCCTCATACAAGTAAGTTCAGATTCACAAACCAAATAACAGACAAACTAGGTTGAGCAGTGGGTGCTGACACTTCCGGGTTTTCCTCATACCAATTAATGCAAAATAACACATAGCAACTGCAACACACATATCAAAAGACAATCCTACCTCCATATGTCTAATTTTTTTTTTTCTCTTTACAACCACGATATTACCATAGTACTAAGGACATGTGACAACATCAATTAATTAATGTAACATTAAAACAAAATGAAAGTTAGCTTTCCTCTGATTTTAGTCTATGGAACATTCTCATGCCACTTACGGAAAACGCGTGACAATAGGTGCAAGAAAATTGTATTATTTAAGGCATACGCACAAACTTAGAAATTAGATTTATTTTCTTTTCTTTTTTTAATAGTTATAATTAGAAATTACGGCTTAATTATTTCCTTGGTTTTATTTTTAGGAATATAGGGGGCTTCCTATTCTATTAGGGTATTTTTGGTCAGTTTTTATTATTAGTATAGAATTGCTTATATAAAGAGGACTTATTGTAATTGGATTTCAGGCTTCAAACATACATATTAAAATTGATTAAAAATATTGATTTGACTTTACCTTAGCTTTCTCCTTGTTCTAGTTCTTCTCCTTCTCTCTACTGTCTCTTCCCTTTTTACTCTCTTTTTCTCTCATCTCCCTATTCTCTATATTTCTCTCCCTGTCCTACATCAATTGGTATCAACCTCTTGTCCTGCATCAGGATATCTAAGAAGATGTTGCCCTAATTTCATAATCCCCATGCAATTCCTGATACAATGAGGAGTAACAATGAAGTTTCTACAAAAATACCAGCAGTGTGCCAAGACAAGTACATACACAGTGAAAAGAAATGAAGAACGGAAAAGAAAATAAATTAGTAACAATAGAATTTCAAAGACCGAAGGGGAAAAAATCATTATCTTATCTTGTTATTGCAATAGGTATGCAAATTTTATTCTAAGAATCATTAATCTGGCTCATGCATCTACAGTTCTACACACAGTAACAGTTTCATGGCATGCTACAACTATTTTGTTCATTTGATTAGTAACATGATCTACTCTTATTTTATGAAGAAGAAATAAAGAAGAAAGTAATATAATCTACAATCTACATTAGGTTTTTATTCACAAACATGGTGGAAAACTGGATCAGATTAGTCGTTTGATCTTTAGGTGATGTGGAAACTCTCTTGTTGAATCACGAAAGGTTTTAACAAATATGATCTGTATCACATTTCAAATTGCAGAATACTTTATAAATTCTAATCTTCATAGAATACAACATGTAGCTGAAAATCCTCGGATGGCTAAACATAATTCCATTGATTTTCATCCAGAAGCAACAATTATTCCAAAGGGAAATCAGTCATAAAGATATATCCGTGAGTGATCACAGAGAAGCTAACAATTGAAACAGGGAATATAGCGGTGAGACACAAGGGAACGAGGATGAAGATTTTTTTCTCCTCTTGAAAAAAATAGAGGAACAACACAACACATGCACCCTTTAAATCAGCATTCAACTGCTGAATACATTAGGAATCGAAATCAGCTTCCTCCCACTTAATGAGGAAGATAGATACCACCACGCTACAAGAGCGAAGTGATGGACATAAGATGTTCCACACTCCAAGAAATTCAATTCTACGCACCAAGACTAAACTCTAGTAGTATTACAAGCCTATTCATAGATTATTAATCACTTGATTTCCAAGTTACATATGCACGTTTATCATATTTTAATTAACCCAGAAGTTAACCTTAGCCCATTCTAATATCCCATATCCAAACTTAAATTTTTCTTTTCACACATGAATGAAGTGCCAGATCATCATCTAAGTACCAGAATCTGACAATGTGGATATGGATTTCCTGTAGATTTTTTTTTTTTGGTGGTAGTGGGACATAGCTAGGAAGTCTTACCACGAGAATAGACAGAAAGAAAGAAGCTAAAAGGCTATAAATACGAAAAATTAATTTTTTTTTTTTTTAAGTGTTCTGCCCCATTTCTCTTGCATCAGAAAGGTTTAAGAAAGAAATGGAACCTTTTGAATGTATTTTAGTTCATCTACTTCAGGTTGCATCTCATAAAATGTAATCTCAATCTTGTACAGCTAAATGATTTCTACCCATCCTATTATCTGCTACAGGTAATTATTTTGACCCCCTATCTTCCTCCTCAGATCCCCTCCCTTCTTTCGTAGTGTGGTAGATGTAAACTTCAAGACAAAAAGAAACCCAATGATCCCATAAGTGGTTCATCATGTAAAATTGTAGTCAATTGAGTCTTAATTGATAGTTTTAGAAGATCATCTCATTTGTTGGTAAATAAAAAAAGTAATGGAACTCTAGTCATGAAAAAATACAAAGGAAACATCGAGCATAGAAGTCATTGGCACAGAAACTGATTAGCACCAAAATTGTTATTAACATTTTAAAAAATTATAAATCAAATGGAGTTATTCAAATTATATGAAGTTTTTTAATTGATTCAGTAAGATTATTTATTGAGTTTTAAAGTTGTGAAACAAGAATGACTCAATAATTTCCTGGCATTCCAAAGCCATATTCTAAACAGGGAAGAGTCTAAGTGGCACTAAGGCTTAATCTTTATTTAGTCTAACATCAAGCAACCCTTACCCAGAAAATGGTTCATATTTACATACGGCATTCAATTTGAACAGTTTATAATTACAAAATGTTGTGTATTCAGATTTTAAACTCATGTTCATTTGGACTTGAATATCACAATGCACAGCAAAGAAAGCATAACTAACTTTCAATCTATAATCAAAAGCATTAGAAGTTTGCAGATTATTGGACACCGGATTATCAATTTGGACACCAAGTGGAAATGATAAAAAAGCCAGATAGGTTAAAAAATGAAGAGTAAAGGGCACAACCAAAAGTTTTCACATCAGTTTGCATGCTACACACAGAAATAATAACAATACAAGGTCAAAATACTGCAATTCATTTTGTATTTTTAAATTTTTTTATAGTAAAGCTGATTGAAAATGATATGAAACATACCCTGTATGAGCAGGAAGCCTATTACTAACATAATCGCACCTACGGATGGCCCAGAGAGGAAATTTGTAACCATAAAAAATCCAGTAATAAAGATACACAAAGACAGTTCACAATTCAGAAATTGTATACATATAAAATTATCATGCATAGACATCTAAATAAATATAATTAGATGATCTCTGTCATCACATGTATAGAGCATGCAATGCATAGAACATTTTATTTATGAGAAAGCATTCAAGGAACGGCAAAGTACATACATACCCACTTAAACCTCCGCTTCTTTTGCTCAGCCTGCATTCAGAGTTGATATCTCAGAAAATTCAGAATTGATAATGATTTAGGCATAAATAAAATAGAAGTTACAATGTAAGAAACCAGTATGCAGCAAGTGATATCAATGTGTGGTCATCAACAAATAGAGAACCCAGTTCCTTGACCAAGACTTAGTATCAAAGAAATTAAGCTTTAGCCTTTACCTAAGGAGTTAAAGAATGACAATACTGTAATCCAATTCACTTGTTTAAAGCTATAATTTCACTTGTTTAAAATGTCTGAATTAAGAAAGATCGATCAGTAACTGGCTTGGAGTAGAGTATAATGGTGGTGTTTATGGAATTTTGAAATGCAAAAGATGATGATGATGAATTGTACCTCTTCTCTCAAGAGGCTTGCATTTTCCTCCTCCAGCCGCGTCACTATAGTTTCGAGCTCAAATGTGTAAGCCTAAAATTGCAAAAGATGAAACTTGTAATTAATGCAAGATGAAAATCCCAACAAAATTGAACTTAACATTGAATTGAGTAATCAAACAAACAAACAGGAATTGAAGGATGAATTGAACCTGCTTGCGTTCCCTGGACCGAGCAGCGGACTCTCTGTTCTTGATCATCCTGCGCTGCTTCTGCTGCGTAGCCTTATCAAGTGGAGCCTCCTGCACAGCCCTCCTCTTCCCTACTCGCCCTCCGCCTCCTCCACTTGTAGTAGTACTTGTCCCTCCGTTGCCGTACACCAAGTGGCCTTGAGGAGGCGGCGGCTGCACCTGGAATTGCCCGTACCCAATCGAAACCCCAGCCCCAGCGACGCCGACATCCTCCTCCCTGACCGCCCCAGCCTTGGTGAGAAAGTCCTCCAACGTCATCTCCTCGAGACCACCACCTACTCCTGCTTCTCCTGCAGCCGCCCGCACCTGATTCCCCCCCTCCTCTCCCCCCTCTACTGCTACTACTACTGCCTGAGCATGAGCCTCTTCCTCTCTGTCTCCTCTTCCTCCTCCTCCGGCTACAATCTCCTTCCAGACCTCCTCCACAGTCCTCCCCACCTGCGCGGCTGGTGGAGATGCATTTGGCTGTGTGTGGTGCTCGTGCTGGTTGTACATGTTCTTGAGGAGGTCGTCCATGGATTGCTGCTGCTTGTCGTCGTCGCCCATCAGCGTAGAGAGGGAACATATAGACGACGACTCGCGTGGCAGATCCGAATTCCTCGTTGCCACCACCTTCGACCAAGCCATCCGAATTTCTAGCCCTCTGATTTTCTCCGAAACCCAACTGTTTTACGCTTCTCTTGGGGCTGCTGCCTTTTGCCTTCGGATTTCCAAGCAACAAAACAAACTCTCTTCTGTTTACTTCTCTGGCACTGCCTAGTACTCGCTACTCTGCCTGCTCACCTCACCTGACCTTTTATATTTATTCATAGTTTACCATCATAATTAATCAATAATTCCTCACGATTTTAATAATAGAAAATTAAGATTAAATACCAAATCTCAATAATTTTTTAGTATAGCATGAAAACCATATAATATTTCAATTGAACTACCAAATTTAAATGTAGTTTTTTAGATTAGGTCACAAATATGTTGGCCCCTTTGATTTGAGCCTTTTCCATTTGATATTTTTATCTTTTGGCCCACATATGATGAGTGTTAGTTAAAATTTATAAGGTTTTGACAAAATTGCCCTTGAGATTTTTATATTATCTTAAAAATTTGCTAATGTAGTCTCAACTTCACATTTAGTTGTGACTGTACGACACTCACAACTTCAAATTTAGTTGTGACTGAACGATAGTCACATCTAAGTTGTGAGACAGTTACAGTTAAGTTGTGACTTAATTGTTTTTTTAGAGAAATTATACTACAATATAGTATAAATAGAGGTCAAAACAATACTTTTACTCAAAATAATATATAGTATAGTGGTGTGAGTTATCTTTTAAGTTGTGACTGTATTGATTTTTTATTTTTTTAAATACAATATAGTATAAATTAATGTAATATTTGTGATGTAATATTATTTTTATTTTTTTATTGTAGTAGCATGTGATGTAATATTTGTAAATTCTAATACTTTTTACTTTATTAATTTGTTTGACTTTTCAACTAGTAGCTAATCTAAAATGCTATTTAATTTTGGTACCTAAACTAAAAAGTTATTAAAATTTAGTAGTTAAAATCAATGGACCTTTTTAATAATGACACTGTACACTTGGTACACCATAAATAATTAATCTCTATAAATAATTAATAGAGATTAATGTCATTTTGCTCGCCAGACTATTATACATGTATCAGTTTGTTCCTCAGACTTCTAATTTAGAAAATTAAGGACCATGACTTTTTCAATTTTGTCAATTAAGGTTATTCTGTCAATTTATACATTTTTCATCTAAAATGTCTAGATGATCAACCATAATTTAGCGAAAAAGAAAAAAAGAAAAATGATGCATGAGAAAAAAATGATAAGATCTAAATGGAATTGACCATTTTGCCCTCAAAGATTTGGATAAAAAAATGTGTAAATTGATGGAAGAACCTCAATTGACAAAATTGAAAAAATCAGAGTCCTTAATTTTCCAAATTAGAAGTCTGGGGAGCAAACTGATACAAGTTTAATAGTCTGGGGAGTAAAATGGTATTAATTCATAATTAATAATTATGAGTAATCTTAAAACAAAACAAAATAGTAGTATTAATAATAATGTTAATTGTCGTACATTTTTTTTCTTCCACATTTGTATCTTATATGATGTGTCATTACTTTACTGGAATGATATTTTTTTTTAAGTTTTATTTTTTAATTTTTAGTGTCTAATATATGAATACTATGTAAAATAATATGAAATTGTGATATAAAAATATGGTAAATTATTGTAGTATTATTGACCAACGAATAAAGGACCGCACTTTCTAAAAAGTTATTTGTACGATTGTACTTTCACAAAAGAGCTCGTGAATGCTAAAAAAAAGAACGCCAATGGCACTTCATAAATGTATACTCCTTTATAGTATTCATATGAAAGTTATTAATGGGAGGGCAGAGGATTTTGTGGAGGACATTTGGTGAGCATGGCGACTCACCTGACCTGTAGGCAATCCAAAATGATTATCCTGAGTATCTGAGGAAGATTTAGCTACGCTTTGTGTGATTTGAAACTCAAAGCTTTGAAATTTCAAAAATTATATAGCTAAATAATAAAGGGTGTTGTTATTTAGACCAAACTTTTTTATTAAATTTTTTTTATATCCTCAATATTTTAATAAAAATATAATTTCTAATTTTATCCTAACATAAATTAACTTGAATCTATATCTAACATCAATCATCCACTTAGCTCTTTATTAAAGTTAGGGTTGCCATTTGGTTTGGTTTTTACTGAACTGACTGATTATAGACTAAATTTTTTTGGTTTGATAACTGATTTTCACAATTGGAAAATCGAAAATCCGAAACCAAAAAAATCCAAAAAAAGTTGGTTTGATTTTGATAAAAACTGAAAAAAGTTAGTAAACCGACTAATCACCGAAAATTATTATTGAAAAAAACCGAATCGATTGTCACAGAAATAACCGAAATATATACCGAAGAAAACTGAAACAATTACCGAAATTTAGTTATATATGCTTATAAAATACTATTATGTTAGTGGTACAATAAATATTAAACTACTAATATCTTAAACAACTATAAGAAAATATAATTGTATAATGTTATCATATTACTATTATCAAAAGTGTGAGTTAAGATATAGAGTCATTCTTTAATAAAGTAAATGTTATTAATTTTAAGAAAATAAGAATCTCATATTTAGGTAAGTAATGCATATATATATATATATATACTCATATTTACCGGTATATATACATACTAAATTAATAGGATATGTACTAATACATATTATTAAACTAATTATACTAGTATATATTATTACTAATATTAATATTATTGCAATTAATACTAGTACTATATTAAACTACCAATACTACTCGTGCAAATATATATATTCATCAAACATTATATTTTATGTATCATATTTGATTAAATTTTAATTTATATTGGTATATAATTATTAGTATTATTATAATTAAATCGAAAATGAACTGAAAATATATTAAAGTAAACCGAAAATGAACCGAAGATATACCGAAGTAAATCGAAAATGAACCGAAAGTATCCGATACCAAAATTACTGAAATCGAACCGAAAACTGAAGTTTACCAAAAATTACCGAACCGAAAAATACCAAAATAAAAAAATACCAAACTTTTTTGTTTTGGTTTGGTAAGCCCCAATACCGATCCGAACCGACTGATAGGCAGCCTTAATCAAAATCCTAAACACACTAACACTCTCCATATTTCTGTAAACAAGTTTAATATTGACGAATTGATAGTTAAAATGCAGTTTACAAGTCTTTAACTGAAGTATTTCCATCATTATTTTGAGTTTTAATAGACTAAATGTTTATTTTCAAAAACTAAAATTACAACATATTCGGCACACTAGAGCCGAACATGTTATGAGTCATTCAGCAATGCACCGAACATAGTGTTGTCCGTTCGGCCACATATTACCGAACACCTCTAGGAAATTTTTAAAAAAAGGTGTTTGGCAGTTGCCAACCGAACATCCTTCTACATGTTCGGTTGTGCACCGCTGAACATTCTTCCACATGTTCAGTTGTGTGTTGCTGAACATTCTTCAACTTGTTCGGTGAATCGGTGCTGAACAAAATTCGAATTTTTTTTTTCAAAACCCTCCCCTTTGTGTTCAAGTTCGACACTAAACAAGTAGGATTCAAATTATTGCAGCCCAAAAATAAATTATTTGATGTAGAGGGCAATGGGTGGTGGTTTTGGGTGTTGGGTATTAAGCGTAGGCATAAGTTGGTTTGTTTGTTGGGTTTTAGTAAGAGTATTTTTTGAAAAAATGTTGGGTGTATTAATAAATTTTTAAATTTTTTAAATTAAAGGCGCGTGTAAAAAGTGTGTTGAAATTATTGATAAAAAAGTTAGGTCCGAATAGCGACATCCAATAATAAAATGCTTAAGTAGCATAAGATTTTCAACCAGACTTTTCTTAAAGAATCAAGAAAAACTGTTCTACTTGAAACAAAAATTATTCTCGGAGACTTCCTTGAAAAATTTCGACCAATTATTGTACAAAGATGTGAAAAAATTCTGTATCCCTTCAGTCCTCCCAACAAAACATTGGTCAGAGAATTCTATGCAAATTTCTCTTCAACCAAGATCTCCGGCTCAAAAAGATATATGTATTATGCAGGAAAAAAAAAATGAGTACCCTTCAATGGAGGTCTTAAATTTCGGTTTTGATGGAAATATTGAAGATCCAAAAATACAAAAATTTCAAAAAAATATATCAATGTAGTTAAAAATTAGACAGAAACGATAATTGTGAGTAAAATAAAAAAATTTTGAATAAAACTTCAAGAGATCTTTATTTAATCAATTATTACTACCTTGACAATTTTTTATTTAGAAAAACTTCATTACATAGTGAGTTTTGACTTTTGGGTGATTAATGAGTTGAATATAATGCGTGATGAGAGACAATGTAACTTAGTAAATGTTCACTAGATACTCAGTTTGATGCTCATTAGGTATTATAAACCAAGAGAAAAATAGTGAGGAAGAGAGTTTTACAAAGAGAGAAGTTCGATGCTCATAAAGTATTATAAAACAGGAGAGAAATAGTGAGAAAGCGAGATGAAAGAAAATTGAGTGTCGTTACTTTTCCTTAGACCACATAATTATAGGCAAGGTTGAACTTGGAGGATGCTAAGGTTTCCTCCTTTACCTGTCAAGGACTTTACTAAAAACATATTACTCATCAACCCTAAATATATGTTTCACTGTTTGTGGACAGCCACATACTTGATATTATTTCCAATACTTTGAAATATCTTCAATAAGAACGGACTGGTCACAAGCAAATATAGCACAATGCATAAAGAGATCCTGAATACTCAGCTTGAACAACCCATCTCTTCCTTAATATATTTAACAGCAGTTGAGACTCCATCCTGCAAAGTGAAAACATAATTGAGTGAATCAGATTCGCACCGCCTTATTGTTCATAATTTCAAACTTCAAATTTTCAGAGAATAACCACAACGGCTCTGGGATGCCAGTAGTTCCTTCTATTTCCACTATCAAAAACCAGATGAGCATAACTGAAAACTGCATATGCCTATCAACCATTTTTGCCCCCTAACCAATATGTAGTATTAGGCTACAATATTACCTTTCAACTCTAGTTTTTAACCCCATTAGATTAAAAAAAAAAAAAAAAAAAAAATCAAATTCTCAATAGTTTTGAAACTAGAAAATGTTGACCTAGTAGATACACAATCCCCATGTAGTCTGGATTAATTTTTAACAAGCCACCATCAACTAATTGCAATATAATAGGATCAGTATGCATCACTGAGAAAGTTTCTAGCCGAGAATGATGATCCCCCCCCCCCCCCCCCCCTAATTACTCTACTTTGCAATGCCTTTTCAAAAGAAAACTGGGTTAAAATTGTATACACAGGGAATGGTATCAAGGATGACAGTTCCAAAGAGAGAGTGCAAGGTGAAAAATTAGGTATTATCCAAATTATTTCTGCAGATCTTAATGGAGCAACAGCTTTATAAAGGATGTAACAATAATGCTACAATCATTATTCTATTCAAAATCTAAATTGGTACATGACAAACATGCTTGGTCTTTCGAAATCCACCTACAATTATAACCTTGATAATTCAAGAGTAGGCATTACCTCAAGAGATATTCTCTTAGAAAGTTCTAAAGCACGTTCTCTAATTTCAGGAGATAATGCATCACGTATGACCCTTGATAGCAAATTCGCTGCCTCTTGGATCCTTTTGTCATCACTTTCTTCTAGAATCAAGTGGCTTCTTTTCAATGGTTCTGGTGCTACTCCAAGCCAAAACATTCTTTCAGCCCAATAGAACTGATCTAGCATAAAAGGACATAGTACCTGCCATCTGAGATAAATAATTTTTCTCTGTGCATATATGTCACATGAGTGAGAGAGAGAGAGTACAATGCTAGAGCTACAGGTAGTAGAGGTAGGTTTGTAGAGTTCACAGATTGACTACATTTGTAAATCTTCCCCTTATGTATACTGGCATTTCTTTTTTTTTTTTTTTTTTTTTCTTTTTTTCCCCTTTTCTTGGTTATAAGTGATATATACTACTTTAAAAGAAATGCAATACATTTTCAAGACCGGAGATATAATAAGCAAAAAATATGGAACTATGAGTACTAACCTGTGGGATTCCTGCAAGTAGTGCTGCAGCAGTAGTTCCACTACTTCCATGTTTACAAGAAACAAAAAACATATAGTACTTACTTTGCTTGTAACATATTTCTACAAAAAATAAATAAATAAAGAGCTTAAATTACCATCTTGGTCCTTCAACTTGTATCAAAATTTCAAATTTTCAATTTCATCCATGTAATTGTAATTGATCCAATGATATATATTGAGTTTTCAACATGTATACTGTATATTAATTTTCTAGTAGTCCCAACTATGGATGCAGTTGTTACATATTTCTACAAAAAATAAATAAATAAAGAGCTTAAATTACTATCTTGGTCCTCCAACTTGTATGAAATTTCAAAATTTCAATTTCATCCATGTAATTATAATTGATCCAATGATGTATATTGAGTTTTCTACATGTATACTGCATATTAAATTTTCTAGTAGTCCCAACCATGGATGCAGTGAATGAGGGGTGACGGAAGTTTTTGTCGTGTTAAGTTTCTTTAATTATTATAAGAAAAAGATTAAATATGTTAATAAAAATTGGGAAGTACAATCAGAGTGGACCAGCAGTCCACAAAAGATACAACCCTCAAACTAAAAGAATCAAACACCAATAGCACAACAAGTGACGAAACAGCACCCATCCTAACCGTGAACAGAAAAGTAACCAGTGAAAATACAAACAAGCCTAAGAAACAGCAGCCTTCCAATCCATATTCAACAGAAAGAAATGGCAGTCGCCAATGTAAACGAAACCGAGGCCAGAAATCTAGCTTTAGCTGTTGAGCAGTCCACAGACTCCCCAACCTTTCCTTCAAAAATTAAGTTGTTTCTTTCTGTCCATATCACCCCAAAGATCTCTAATACACTGCATCTCTGCAAGACCTTTTCCTTCTCACTTCTACCAAAATAGAGAACTGCAGAAAGAGGGCAATGCCCAACTTATGCTAGCAACTTGATCATATTATAATTATACCACAGTTTCAAACCCAGTAAACCATGAAAAAAGAGATGATCAATGCCCTTTGAAGCTCCTTTGAGTAAATGCACCAGTTAGGGGACGCACAAAGGTATGGCCTTCCCGTTGAAGGACCTTACAAGTATTCACCCTTCCATGAGAAACAATGCAATCCAAGAATTGGACTTTAGGAGGAACCTTGGCCTTCCAAATCATAAAGGATGGATGGAAAGTAGGGATCATGTGATCCATAACTAAGGAATTAAAAAACGATTTCAATTTGCAAGAAAAAATGCCAGATGACTCAAGACTCCATGACCTCATATCAATTCTGAAGTGAGACAGGGAACTATTCTCAATCAAAGAGAGGAGGGTGGAAAGCTCCACAACCTCATAATCTCTCAAATTTCGGCAGAAATTAAAATTCCACCCAGGAGATGCATGAGAAGGATCAAGCATACTAGACATTTTGAGAAAAATAAATTCTATTAAGAGGATTCCCCGACCCAAATATCTCCCCAAAAACAGAATCTTTCCCTAATTCATGCTGTGAGTCGCCCTTTGGAAAAGAACAGAGTCCCTGAGAAATGTCTTTCCAAGGGCATCGACAACTGCCTCTGACCACCTCAATGGAGTCCCAACCATTAGCATGTAAACCATATTTGCTACAAATGACCAAGTGCCAAAGAGAATTAGTCCCCAAAGAAAATCTCCGGTATCAATAGAATTGTCACTGTTTCTGTCATCATTGCTGCTAGAGTTGTTTCCTTTATACCTCTCCTCTCTCTCTCACCCTTTGAACCCAAAAAACAGCAATGGCTGGACTTTGAAAACTCCCAAACAGACCCCTAAGAAAATTGAAATATGGTCCGGTGAAGACATTTTAATATTGGAAAATTTTTCAATAGTTTGAGAAATGGACCTGGAGAAGAAAAATTGATATGGAAGAAATTTGGGTACTTAAGGATGATTGGTGGAGCTTAAGTTTAGTTTCAGTGAGGTATTCAACCAGATTACTCATCTGAGTGGTTGAGGTGTTTATGTATGATGGTGAAGCAGTGGGTGCTGGAGGTGTTGATGGAGGGTCGAGCTCAACTAGGTCCCTCTTAGGAATGTCATTTGGTATGGTTTTTACTGCACTCACCAATTACCAACCGATTTTTTAATTTTATTTCGGTAAGCATTGTCTATAATCCAAAAACCAATAATCGAAAAAATACCGAAAGAAGTCAGTTTGGTATGTACAGGAATTAAAAAAAAAAACAAACTTTACTAATAGTGATAATTACCGAACCAATGATTACCGACTGATTATTATCGAATCAATGATTACCAAACTGAAAAAAAAAATATATAAGTTCCTCTTATATATATATCAAACACAAGCATGTATATATACTAAAATTATACGCAAATAATGCTATCATACTAGTATTCGTTAATATTACATTGCTAGTATTACTATTGACAACAGTTCTCTGGACGTCGACGGACGCGTATATTTTATGGCTTTTTTGCACCTTTTGATTTTGTTCTTGGCAGGGTTTAATACTTTCGGTTATAAATTGTCAATTAAGACTCGTTCCTCGGTTTTAACTCCTGTAGTTTTGGGCTCTCGTTCCTCGGTTATATTTTATATTTGGGATTAAGATTATTTTGGTCCCCAGACTATTACACTTGTATCAGTTTGGTCCCCAGACTTCTAATTTGGAAAATTAAGGACCCTGACTTTTATAATTTTGCCAATTGAGGTTATTCCGTCAATTTACACATTTTCTATCCAAATTTAGCGGAAAATCAAGGAGGGAAAAATGGTGCATGAGGAAAAAATGGTAAGATATAAATGGAAGGGACCATTTTGCCCTAAAAAAGGACCCCACGTGATTGGCACATGATGCTATGCAAACGGAAATTTGGATGAAAAATGTGTACATTGACGGAATAAGCTCAATTGGCAAAATTGAAAAAGTAAGGGTCCTTATTTTTCCAAATTAGAAGTTTGGGGACCAAACTGATACAAGTGTAATAGTCTGGGGACCAAAATGACATTAATCCCTTTATATTTTAGATTCTAACCCTTGTAGTGAATTAACACCCCCTGTGATCTTTTCTTTGATGTATTTAGGATTAGAACAGTTTAGCAAATAGGAACAAGCAGCACACAGAAAAACAGCAAAAGTAAAACACACGAGAACACCGGATATTTATACTGGTTTGCAGAACTTTTGCCTACTCCAGTTGTGATCTCTCCAAGAGAGATCACTGCACTATAGAATTAGATTTAGAGATTACACAGACTTTTGAACCCTAAAACTAACCCTAACCCGCAGCTTCCACTATCTCTCCCTATCACTCTTGTGTTTCTGCGTTTCTTCAGAACTTATGAAGACTTGAGAAACTCCTCTCTTCTAATTTTTAGACCTGCCAAGCCCTATTTATAGACTATAGGGTTTAGCTTACATTCCTTGACTTATTAGGATAACCTAAACCTTTTAGAATAGGGAAAAGAACTTTCTTCCCTAAATCTAACCTTAAATCAACTAGGAATAGAAGAGAACTATTTCCTAAAGCTACTAGGAAATACTTGTGCACACTTTTCTCTAGTTTCCTAAACTGATTAGGAATCCTAAAACCAACTAGGACTTCAACGAGCCAAACACAACAACCCTATACCCTAGAATGTTGAACACTGTCAAAAGTGGGATAAACAATGACAAAAAATTATAAAAAGACTCACATCCATTCTTTAGTTAAAGAACCAACGTCCTGCATAGAAAATTTATGTATTACTAAGAAAAAAATATCAAACACATAATGTTATTATATAAGTATTAGTAGTTCTCTAGAGAGGATTACTGCAAACTTAAAATTTGCGGATACGTATAGAATGACTTGATATTTCATGGTCGAATCGAATCAATTCATCCTATACGCATCTGCAAATTTTATGTTTGAAGTAATCCTCTCTAGACAAGGACTAGGTACTAAGATATATTACTCTATTACTAGTACGAATATTACAATTAATAGTTCAATATAGTGAAACTTTACATATATAATTCAAATCAAAGCGTGTATTCCATAATATATTTAAGTAGGTGTGTCATAAAATTAATTATTGTAACTTATAACAATTCTAAAAATGTGTGTTCTTAACATTATATGATTTATAACTATCATTACAGAAAATAAACCAAAAATAAGCCAAAGATAAACTCAAAATACTGAAAATCGAAATTACCGATATATACCAAAAAATCAAGGTTACTGAAATCGAATTATACGAGAACTGAAAATTATAGGAACTAGCTAGAAACTAGCTAGAAATGCAAGAGGAGCTACAGTAGCAAAATACTTTTGTTTTGCTAAGCCCTGTTACCAATTCAAACCCCAACCAAATGGCAACCCTAGTCCCACTCAGAAAAAAAAAAACAAAAAAACCAATTTCAAAATTTCTCTAAGATATAGAATTTATATTTCTTATAGGGAAAAATCTAAAATGTCAGCCGTAAGTATACTTAGCCATCAGCACAAAATATTGACACGTCATTAACTTCCATTTGCCTTGATTTACAGAATTACAACATTCATGAGTAATGACTGAGATCAAATTGGAGCAATTTGAAAAAATAAATACACTTGATTGGAAAAATTAAAAGTACAAGTCCACACGGACAAAATTGAAATTCCATACACGTTAAAGGACTGAAATAGTACTGAAGCCAAAAACAAAATACAGTTGGAACACTCTCACCTTCCCCCATGATGAATTGCAGCAGCACATCGAGTAAACAGCCAATTGTACGGTATGGTACTATTCAACAGGTAAGAAGACATTATGCCCAAAGTGGAAAAGAATAATCAGAGACCAACTTATTGAAACTTTTCATCTACAAATCATTTGAAACTAAGGTAGTATCTGATAAAAAAAAATTCAATAAGATAGTAAAAAATTACAAAAACGCACCGAGAGTGTGCAATCCATGTACACAAGTAGACATATAATAACTAAAAACATAATGACAGATAATGTTAAGACTATTCAAAACAAAGGCCCCATAAAACTACATTCGAAAATCTCAAGATAGAAATGCAGTTTGCCTATCAAAACACATTATGATGAAATTAACTTGGAACACCATTGGCATAGAAGGAGGTCTTTGCCAACTGATGGTGTTTGTTTAAGCTATTAAGATAGATTGAATTTTGTTTTCCAAATGTCCTTTAAATGTTACTGTTTCCACATATGTGTGTCAATAAACATACACAACATTTATAAATTTCAAATTCTCTTTAACTCATTTTAGTCTTAGGGGGGAAAAAAAAAACTCATTTTCTTTCATCAATTTTCATTAGTATTCCAATGAATATGAGATGCTCACCCAGAAAAGCAGAACAGTCGGTCATTGAAGAGAGAAAGGCACTCGTCATTAAACTGTTTGTGGGTTACATACGCTGATGATTTAGCAGCAATCGCTCGGATTGCTGCATCTAACGGATCATAGCCAGCTGTAAAGAGGATAAAGCAGTAATTTGTTATCTCTAGGACAATTTGGAGAAGACGAAGAAATGCTTGAGGGTTCTTCAAAAATCCCATGCTGCAAATACAATGGGAAACTCAATATCAGTACAACAACAAACAACAAAAATTAATAATAGAGGTACTGTACAAGTTGATCATGCTTTAACATGTAAGAAATAACTCATCCAAGTAGAAGAAAAATAATGATTTATAAGCTATGCTGCAAGGGCCACAGAATGTAATAATTTGACCAAATACAGACTATAACCTGATATTCTTGTACAGTAATTTGTAAGAATGCATTAAAGAAGTTTCTAATGAATCTAGAAAAGGAACTTGCCTACCAATAGAACTCAGGCCAATGAAAACAGGTTGCATAGGCATTGGAGTCTTCAGAAAATACTCTAACTGAACATGAGCTGAACACATTTCATCTTTTGTGTACAGATGCCCTGAAGAAACAAGCCTTGAAATTTCACTGCATTTCTTACATGAAAACTGCCATTCATTAGGGAGAAACCAAAAGCCACAAACCCGAACGCTCGATGGCCAATAATCTGTAAAAGTGCTAAAATCAGTGAGATAATTGAAATAGTTGGAATAAAACTTGACTGAACAGATCAAGTTTGTCCACAAAAGGAAAAGGGATTTGCTAACGCATTTAGGAAACTTTTCAGGGCACGCAACAACATCTTTGCGGCCAACAGAAACACGAAAGAAAGTTCTATACCAGGGCACTCAACAACTTCTTTGCTAAATCCATACCTGTCATACAATAGTGAAACTTTTCAGAAGAAATATCACATATCTCTTTAAACGGAGAATAAATAAATAAATATAAAAAGTAAGAATACAACTATAATTTTATATATATATATCTCACTCTCCCTCTCCCTCTCACTCCCTCTCCCTCTCCCTCTCCCTCTCCCTCTCCCTCTCCCTCTCCCTCTCCCTCTCCCTCTCCCTCTCCCTCTCCCTCTCCCTCCCCCTCCCCCTCCCCCTCCCCCTCTCCCTCTCCTCTCTCTCTCTCTCTCTCTCTCTCTCTCTCTCTCTCTCTCTCTCTCTCTGTGTGTTACCTATACCCTATGTTCAAGTTAAAAACTAAGAACTCACAAAAGAAGGGGAGATGGAGGCCTATCATGCCAAGTGGGAAGACCTGTTACTGGATCCTGTGATTGACAAAGAAGCAAATGCATAAGTTTAAAGATAACCACAATAGCCATGTAATTAAGGAAGATACTATGTTTCAGCTCAGGTGGTATGAAACTTCATTTGATGAGTCAAGGACTCAGAGCAGAAATAAATTGGATGTATCTAGTTTTTTCACAAAAGCACTAACTGTTATAATGCATTGAATGCATCAAGAAATTTTGTGTCAAAGACATTAACTGTAAAAGGGCAAGGACTCAGATTCAAATTGTCACATCTCCAAGATCCCCAATATTCGGTGAAAAGTGGCCACATCCAGTGCATCACGTCTTTCCAGCAAACCTATGTGCATACAAAGATTAAAAACAATATATTACTTCAGCAACTCACAAACTTATTTGCTATAAAGTAGACAAAAGACCAAAACTAAAATTCACTTGTCAGCCTGCACACCATCAATTCATGAGGTACATAAAAGAGACACCAAAACCACTTACAGAAGCAGTATTTCCACATATTTACTCTAAAAACATTAAAGTACCTTGCTGATGTGAGCTTCCTGCAGGTATTTATACAGAAGTGGAAGTTCCTCTTTAAAGTGGCGCTCAAATGATGAAGGTGCACTGGAAAGTAAATTGAAATAAAATAAACAAAAAAATAACTACAAATCATCAGGTCAGAACTTCAAAATATTATAAACTTAAAATATCTGAAAGTTCTTACAAAGTATTTTACTTTTGAAAATTTCAATAATAATAAAAAATAAAAATAAAAGACAGAAATTCTTGCTCATATATGCAAATGCACACTTGTAGTACAAATGTTATCCCGATTATTTGATAATGAGGATGAGGAATAGAGGATATAAAATAAACACTTTTTCACTTTTTATAATTATCATACAATTACACATCAACAAAAATACAAATTTATCTTTTAATATGATAAGTAGCACTCATAACTCATAAATATGGGAGACTCCTTTGTACAAACAATACATTTGAGGGTAGCCAGATGGCACGAACATACACAGTTGCATAAGATGAAGATTTAAATTAAGTAAAATAAAGATTTAATAAAGGAAAGAATTGCCTGTACGGAACAACATAAGGAGCAGCAACCATGCAGCGAACACGAAAAACTTCCGCAAGACTCCAGCCTTCCTGGACCATCACACAAAGAAACCCATTTTAGGGACTACATCATTACAATTTACATGTACTGCCTCTAATTGACTGTGTTATAAATTCAGGCATATAAGTTGTTGAGCATGTAAAAATGTCACATTGGATGCTCTAAGCATTGCATCTCATTATATAAAATCATGAGCCTCTCCACCCATAACCAATTGGTTTTGGATTGAATGCTCCAACTTTAACTTTAACATGGTACCAAAACAGGCAATTCTTCCATGTACATGCCCAATTTGGCCACATGTGCTCCAAGCCACCTAATAGAAAAATCCCATATCATGTAATCTAAGTCTTGCATCTCAATAAATAAATTTCTTAGGTCTCTGGTTAGATGCTCCAACTTTAACATAATTCTCACTTGACAATGACACGCAGATGTTTAAGCAGGCATTGGCCTATGTATGTGCATCGACACATGACAGTGAAGACTTTGAATGTAAATCAGTTAAACAGAGCTTTTAGCATGTTTATTTTCAACATCATTGCATATTGCCTTTCATAAGTTTTTTAAATAACTTTGACTTAAATTTTCAAAAAACAAAAGAACTGCAAAAGGAACTACCAAAGCAAAGAAATTTGTCACAATAAAATCACCCTCCATGCTTGGGCCTGATCCAAGTATTGTTTCAACTACCAAATAACATTCTTGTCTATGTTCTCCAGAAAACATCTTTTTCTGCAGAAAAAAGGGCAACTCCACAGAGCCTGGTAAGACAAAAAAAAAAAACCAATAAGAACTTTTCAGTACATAGTTCTTAGACCATTCCTTACACAAGCCAGAGCCAATAAGTGCTGTTATATTGAGAGAACAATGAGAGAAAAGTCAGCAACTTGAACCTGGAGTATCATGCTTCTGATGGATAGAGAGAACAGGTGGTGATGAAATCGGAAGAAATGAAACTTGCTTTTCAGCCAAATGACAACTTAAGTTCTACATGACAGCCAACAAATTAAAATACTCAACAAAATCGCTCAATATACTTATCAAACAAGAAGAATTGCAATTCAATGAACCTTTCCAAAGTTAAGATAAAATTTTAGTTAATATATTAATATCAATGTCTTCACAGCTTCATAGGGAATTGGAGCTGGTGGATGGGGGTAAGGTACTGAAAATAAAAAATTATTCATAGAAATAAAAACTGATAAAATGTTGTCTTTCTTGTTTTTTTTTTTTCTTTTTTGTTGATAGCCCAAATGCTAATAAAATTTTTACTTGCACCATGTCAATTTAGGATCACCGTGGATCATTGTTTGTGTTGTCTGTGCTGTGAAATTAGCGCAATCAACAGTGTTGAGGAGGGAGTTGCACCTCCGTGTCAATGACCAAAACAAGTAGTCAGTTTTGACCCTGAGATTCAGGATTAAAAAGCTCTCACTTAAGTGTAGACAAAAACACGTGACATGATTGTGTTTTTCATTTTTTGTGTGTGTGATACTAGGAAACCATCCTTAAAAAAGAACACTCCGGTTTTATTGATTAAAAATCAGAGTGGGTTGGTAAAAATGTATTTAGTAAATGTGGTAGCTGACTAACACCAGTAAACCTGAAAAGATGCAAGCTCTAAGAAGTGTAAAGGCCTTCAATAATATGGGAACAAAAGTTCAACTCTTGTAGCTCAAGCATAAACCAGAATTTGATCCATACAATCTCCCCAACCCAGCAGCAAAATATCATTGAACAAAAAAAAGACAATTACCATTGATAGACTTGCACGAAAAGGGTGTATTTAAAAAGGTCAAGGACACATCCAAATACATTTTATCAATTGAATATGATTTTGATTTTTTATGCAAATTCACTGGAGTTCCCTGACAGTGGAAAATGCATAATTGTGGACTTCACGGAGATAAATAATTTACTTTTAGTGGCCTAACTCTGCTTGCATGGTAATTTACCATATCTGGTAAGTGGTAACCATTAAAGAGCAAGGGTTCCATGCATGAATGTCATAACATAAATAATTACAAAAATTATTCACGATCCACACAGGAGCCTCAAAAGCAAACCTCATGTGCTGAATGTGTGATTAGAACAACGTGGTATTGTCTCTGGTCACAAGCAAAAGCCACCGCAATGGCCTGAAAAGTGCAAACAGCAACAAAACAAAACAGAGAATCACAACCTCCAAACAACATAGTCCCAATAGGTTTTGGCACTCTTTGAATTTTTTTTTTTTTGTATTTTCTCGGAAACCAAAAGGAAATAGTTAGAGAGATGAATGGAAGAAACGCCTACAGCAATTGGATAGACATCGCCTTTGGTACCGAAGGCCATGAACACAGCAACGGGTTTCGTCCTCTCCGTCTCGACCTCCATTGATATTCCCCCGATATGGTGGTATAAACGCAGAACAGATACTTTTAATCTGAATGCATTGTGGACCCGGCCTGAGTTCTTTTAATTGGGCCCTGCATCTATTAAAATAGGGATTAAAAGGATCCCACTAGATATTTGCTTTCTAAACAACACACTTATTTTTAGAGAAATTACCTCTGTAGAGGGTCCTCTTACGTTTTTAGGGACTTGGATCCTCTACACCAGATTTTTGGTACCACACTTTACCATACTTTTAAATTGGGTGGGAATGGATTGTTTTACTGGCCGGTCAGCCGATAATTCTACCAACAATGAACCCACCAAATCGGCTCGATAATACCAATCGACTTATTAAAGTTGGTTTGGATGTTGGTTTTTAAATTAATTAAATGTTGGTCTAATAATTTCAATTGACCCACCTATATTGGCCTTATTGGCCATTATCGGCATTATCGACAACTGACGTACAATGGATAGGTTGGTTGTTAGTTGTCAAAATTACCTTATCGGTCTTGTCGGATCAGGTCGGTTATTTGGGCGATATGCAACCGACCTGACCCTTACTTTTAATTATGGCTAAACATAACATAATTTTGTTTGACAAAAAAAGGTAAATCAATTGGAGAAAAAAAATTCAATTAGATTAACTTAAACATATTAGGGTTACGATCAGGGTTTCAATTAGGATTATGATTAAAATTACGATTAGTGTTTCAAAAAGAGTTACAATTACATATTTAAGGGTAGCCATAACTTCAAATGTATTGGTTTAGTAGACATATTATAAAACATTTAAAACGGAAGCATTAACTTCATAAGATATTTCCTTTTTTGGACATATATATTGATTTCCTTGTTTTGTTAACACATTGATTTCCTTTATTGCATCTACAGTTTGTATTTGAATATGTTGCAATTTCGTTTTAATTTTTCATGTTTCCTTGGTCATGTTTGGCTTTTGTTTTTTCTACAAATACGCGATACAGCCTATTAGTAATACGCGTATTCAATTGCTTATACGCGTTACAGCCTATGTGCATTACAAATATTTCTCTTTCTTTCTACTAATACACGTTACAACTTATTCGCACTCACGTATGTAGATTAGGGTTTAGGATTTCAAATAGTCAAAAACGTTTTTACTTATGTTTGGTAAAAAGAAAAAAATGCTTATGTTTGGCACAAAAAAAAAATTTTTGAAGTTCTAAAAGTACTTGAAAGCACTCTCGGGTAAAAGGTGATTTTTTAAGAAATACTGTCAAGTATATTAATAAGAAACACTTAATTTTTTAATTTTTTTTTTAAAAATCTATGAATTTCTAAAAAAAAGGGCACTTCTTTTAAAAACACTCACAAACAAACTCTAATTAATCAAACGCACTCACATTTAGAATAATGCGGAGACGCTGGTCTACTTGAATAATAAGGAGGTAATGGACATACATTATTTTTTTAAGTCCTTGTATCAGCTCTACTGGTCATTTAAGTCTCGGCTTTGAGAAACAAACAAGAAAGTAGAGCCATCAATCAACGATTTTTTTCAATTTATCCAAAAACAAAATAAAAAAAAGGGCAGCTACTAGATGTTTGAAATGCCTGATAGGCTTCTTTACTATATTGGGGTTAACGTGTAGAAACAGGTGATGGCTATTTAAGCTTTGGATCTCCCGGGCCAACAAAAAAAAAGCTTTGGATCTCCATTTGGCCAAAATATGGAATGTCATGACACAGTAGAGGTGTAAAACGGGTCGGTCCAGATCATTTAAAGTCGGTGCATTCATGCTTCGTGTCGTGTTTGGGCTGGCCCAATTATTTTAATTCTTAAGCCCAGTCCGATCAATGGCTTACCCAATAATGGGTCATGTTGGGCCAGGCCAACCCAATTAATTATTTTAAGTTTCTATTATTGTTTAATAAATCAAATAGTCTTTGATATCATTCTATTTTCTATCAAATTTTTTAATTTTTTACTGCTTTCATTCCATTTTCTATTCAATTTTACCACCAAAATCAAAATTAAAAATTGAAACAAGTCTAATAGTAAGTTTTTTATAAAAAAAATTTAATAATACTAGTATAAACGGGCCGGCCTAAACCCATAACTAACTCGGACCGAATCGGCCTAACGAGATAAAAAATATTGATCTAATCTGGCCCATACATTTGAATTGAGTTCAACCCGGCCCACTTATTAACGGGTTGGACCCATGTCTGATTTGGGCCGGCCCAGTCCATTATATACCTCTATGACACACCAAACAAATTAATAAACAGAGTACTAGTAATAGTCACTACTAGATGATCCAAAACATTATAATTCAAAATAAATTATATAACACGATATGGACCAGTCCGATGTATCAAACGAGGTGCTTGAAAGAAGATAAGCGCGCGGGCGATGGCTTTAATTCTGCCGGCAAATTTAGTAACTCCTGCCCCAATAGGTCCACTTCTTCGCTGGCTTTAGGCAAAGCAAAGTGTCCCTGCACAAAAGTTGCATTAGTATAGTTTCTAGCCAACATCAATGTCTTTCTTGTTTTGAAACATTAATGCACATGTTATGAAGATGTGCAAGCATATAACCTAAAATTTTACCTTCAGGAAGTTCTGGCTACTTCAACGGGGAGCAAAGCGACTTAGCAGCTGCAGTTCACCCTTTGTCCGTCTTATTACATCCTCTTCTACTTCCTAATGAATACAAAAGAAAAAGAAAATCGCAGCTACACAATTAAGAGCATATTTATTAACTAGCCTCTCACACTCACTTCAGTTTTTTTTATTGCGCAAACACTGATATTTTGACAAGCGTAATCTGTTTAATAGGCTTCTCCTATTTCTATTCTGAAATCACAAATACAAACAAACTCAGTTGTTCAATCCAAATAAAAAAAAAATATTTGAATATGTGAAATTAAGGGGAAATTAATTAAGGAGAGATAGGGGGGAAGAGAGAGGAGAGTGACTTTGTGAAATTAAGGGAAAAAAATTAAAAAGAGAAAGGCGGCATTAATTAAAGAGAGAAAGACGGTAAACCAATCCTCATATAGGGGAAAGTAAATTTGGAAAATAGATAATCGACCATTGGATTTAAGCCAAAACAATCTCATTCATTCGGATCCATAAATAAATTTGAAGATTCAAAAACTGTTATGTTTTATTATATAGATATTAATGAGTATTATAATACGTACCTTTTCATCGCACCAAGGAACGAAGATTATTTTCTTTTGGTTCAAAGCTTCCATAAATTCTTCCCATGTCATTGCAACCTTGACACAAGCATCCCGTTTCACATTTGCAACATCATACATACTTTTCTGAATCTTGGCCAACATATCTTCTACTTGGTTAACAAGGTCGTTTAGAGGAATGTCCACTTCTTCAAAATTGTCACGACGAACAAAGCGTACCTAAAACCAATTAAGATGAACATAATTGTTTAATTAAGTGAATCACCAACAATGACATTAATTCTTCGAAAACACGATGTAAGAACCCCACAATTTTTTTTAACAACATATTAATTATTACAAATCTTTTAAACTAATTTTATCAAACGTACGCTGTCATGTTAAAAGCAGGAGCAACTAGATGGAATATGACACTGTATGGTTATGGAAGACAACAACCAAATAGAAAGGATAAGGATGCAAGTCGATAGAAGATCACAAATTAATTGAAATGCAGTCTTACTTGATTATTGAACAAACCCTCTGGTCGAATTTCAATCCTTAGAGGAACACCTTTCATTTCCCAATGTGAATGTGTCCAACCCGGTGAATAGTTGACTCTTAAATCTGCCTCAACACGAAGACCAGCTCCCTTCAAGGTATCCACAGTTTTCACGCAGGCATCAAATGTGGGTTGAATATCAACATCCTTGAAATGCACTGGAATCACAATAGCCTGAAGAGGTGCCACTTTAGGTGGCAATACCAAGCCTCGGTCATCTCCATGCACCATCACCATCACTCCAATCTGAACATGATAATGGCAAATGAATCATAATAGAATATTAATTATAAGTTAAAGGCAATCTTACAAGTTTCATGTCTTCGAGAAAGCACACTTACCGCTCGAGTACTGTAAGACCAAGAGTTTTGCCAAACCATAGCCTTTTCTTTTTTTTCATTTTCAAAACTAATCTCAAATGTTTCAGCAAAATGTTGACCCAAACAACATGAGGTGGCACCTTGTATACTCCGGCCAGTGTTTGGAATAAAAGCCTGCATGCGTGAAATTAATAATACTCAAGACTACCATAGAGGCATTAAACCAAAAAAAAATATTAAAAAAAAAGCTTAATTAAAGGGCATATCAAGTACCTCCACAGTGGTGGTGTAAAGACTATCCGTAAATTTGTGGAGCTCGCTTTTAAATCCCTTCACAACAGGAACTGCCAAATATTCCTCATATATCATTCTGTACAAATCCAAAATCTCATAGACCTAAAATCAGGACAAACATTCAGAAACCAACCACCTTCAAAGTTTTTGTGTCAGTGAGATACTATTCGCAAGCACATAAACAATCAGATATTAGGTGTATGCATATATGAAAGAAAGAAAGCTTGCATGGAATAATTTCCTGTACTAAATGACATAAATAGACCTTTAGGTGATATGAATATAAAATATGACAAGGAAGAAACTGCACAATTAATAATTCTGTACAATTAATAAATATAAATATAAAATCTGAATAATTCTGTACAATTAATAAATGAAACAAAGGGTACAATTAACAATTAAGAAACTGCAGCTTCTATTACTGTTTTTAGAATCTGAAGATGTGGGAACAATAGGCAGGCTAAAGATCGTAAAAAAATAACAAAAAAAATTGACTAAAACATATTAAAAATAGTGGCCCAGACATGGCCCAGACATAAGCTAATGTCTTTATTTAACTCAACCGAGCAAACTCAATCCTTTATGAATAATAGAAAATGAAATTCGCTACATATATAATAGGCACATAACGTGAAATCAAAATTCCAATGATTCAAACCTTTTATCTGCTTCTTCCTTTGTTGCAAAAGCTGTATGGCCTTCTTGCCAACAAAACTGCCGACTCCTAAAAAATAAAGACAATAAATTTTGAGACAATGAAAGATAACATAATGGTCAAAAGGACAAAATTAAAGAAAGCTAGTGATCATGTCAAATAGAGGACACTTAGCAACCCTGACTAAAGATGCAACCAAGACTTGCTCCAAAGGAATAGAAAGGTTAACTCATTGTGTAATTGTCAATGCCATAAAAACTAGTATGTGCGGAACAGGGTATAGACATGTCAAAATCATGAAGTCAAAGGAACTACCTGATGAAGGGAGTAGGATTGCTAAACTTCCACCGAACAACATCGCACCACTGATTTACCTTCAATGGTAAGTCGCAGTGTCGCCTAATTTTCTTACAGAAATACGGATACATAATAGTCTCACTTGTTGGACGGATTGCAAGAGGCGCTTCCAAGTCAGATGTTCCAGCCTTGGTGACCCAAGCAACCTAATTACAAAAATTATAGGCATGGAAAAAGAGGTAGAATAATCAAATCACAAACACAAACAGCACAATATAGTTTACTGGTGAACAACAGGTGAGGTTCAATTATCATGCCAAAAGAGTACTATTTGTAACCTCTGGAGCAAAACCGTCTATATGATCCTTCTCTCGTTCCAGAGCAGCAGAAGTTACAAACATGGGGAAGAGGTATTCTTGTATATTTAATTTCTTTATTTGTGCATTGAAAAATTCCTACAAATTAACAGCATTGGAAAGTGATCAACTGTGCTGGAGTTGAAGTTATCATGGCAAACTTTTAAAATGAATAAAAAATTATGAAAGCATAAGTTGGGAAAGTATTAAAAGTCAAAAGAGGTAGATAATATTCAGAACTTAAGGACTGGACTGGAAAGGTGTATAAAGGATGCTAACAACGAATGGTAGTTCACTAATTCAAATAGCAAAGAAGGGGGAAGACACGATTGACAATATGATTGTGTGACTAAATACGAAGAAAAACAATGCTTACTCTCATGGTCTTCCAAATGTGACTTGTCCATGGCAGTAAAATATAACAACCACAGATATCATAATATTCAATCATCTCACCACAAACAACAACCTGCAGAGAACAATTGAACATGTTACTTATTTCGTAAAAGAGATTTATGAAAATAACCCAGAAAATAAAAAATAAAGACAGGTATACCTCAGAAAACCACTCTCCGAAATTCTCATCCTTGTTATTAGAAAGACATAAGCCAGTTTCTTTCTTTTTTGTTTGGGCCGAAGAGCCAGTTTCTTTCTTTTTTCTTTGTGTCGAAGAGCCAGTTTCTTTTATTATGTCAAAAGCTTGGCATGCTATAATATGCGAATTCATGGTAACCCCATTAGGCATTAGACTTCCTAAGAAAATCAGTAGGAAATTCAAATTATAAGTCAAGCCAAGAGGCTAGGACAAACAAAGGAGAAGCAGAAATTTGAGAGGCCGAAGTGCAAAGCTTACCACAATGGGGGCAACATGATGCAAACTTAGAAGCCATGATGCTTTGCCTTGGTCTTCTCCTCTGTTGTATACTGCACGGCTACAATGGGGACAGCCTTTTGTGTTTGTGGTTCTTACGTACAGCCAGAAGAGGGACAGGTTATATCACCAATCGGCTTTATGATCATGGTTAGAATTTATGTTACGATTGGGGTTTCGATTAGGCTTTAGATCAGGGTTCCGTTGAGGGTTAAGATTAGTGTTCCAATTAGGTTTTAGATTTGGATTACGATAAGGGTTTTGATTAAGGTTATGTTGAGGGTTAAGGTAAGGGTTTTAATTAGGGTTACCTTGAGGGTTATGATCAGTGTTTCGATTAGGGTTAAGATTAGGATTTCCATTAGAGTTATATTTAGGGTTACGATTAGGGTTATATTTAGGGTTACAATTAGGGTTTCAATTAGGTTTACGTTGAGGTTATGATTAGTGTTTCGATTAGGGTTTCGATCGGGGTTGCATTCAGGGTTAAGTTGTAGGTTTAGATCAAGGTTACGATTAGGTTTTGATCAAGGTAACGATTAGCGTTTTAATTGGGGTTCCGATTAGTGTTATGTTTAGGGTTGTAATTAGGGTTTCGATAAGGGTTATGATTAGGGTTTTGATTAGTGTTGCGTTTAGGGTTCTAATTATTGTTTCGATCAGGGTTACAATTAGGGGGTTGATTGGGCTTCCTATAAGGGTTTCGATTAAGGTTACGATAAGAGTTTCAATTAGGGGGTTGATTGGGCTTCCTATAAGGGTTTCGATTAAGGTTACGATAAGAGTTTCAATTAGGGGGTTAGAATCAGGGTTTCAAAAGCCTAATTGTAACTGTAAATGTAACGCAGATCGAAACCCTAATCTGAATGTTGATTAGAATCCTAATTATAACTGTAAATGTAAGCTAGATCGAAACCCTAATGAGGAATATAATTGAAACCCTGTGTGAAACTCTAATTGAAACCCTTACTGAAACCCTGATTGAAACCCTAACCGAAACCATGATTGAAACCCTAATTGAAACCTTGATGGAAACCCTAATGGAAAACCTAATTGAAACCCCAATCGAAACCCTAATTAAAGGCCCAATTAAAACCATGATTGAAACCCCAATAGGAACCCTAATTAAAGCCCCAATTAAAACCATGATTGAAACCCCAATAGGAACCCTGATTGAAACCCCAATTGAAACCCTGATTGAAACCACGATTAAAACCCCAATCGAAACCTTAATTAAAACCCGAATTGAAACCATGATTGAAACCCTGATTGAAGCCCTGATTGAAACCCCAATCGAAACCCTAATTGAAACCCCAATCGAAACCCCAATTGAAACCCTAATTGAAACCCCAATCTAAACCCTAATTCAAACCCCAATCGAAACCCCAATTCAAACCCCAATTGACACCCCAATCGAAACCCCAATTGAAACCCTAATGGAAACCCTAATTGAAACCCCAATCTAAACCCTAATTCAAACCCCAATCGAAACCCCAATCGAAACCCCAATTGAAACCCTAATGGAAACCCCAATTGAAACCCTAATGGAAACCCCAATTGAAACCCTAATGGAAACCCCAATTGAAACCCTAATGGAAACCCCAATTGAAACCCTAATGGAAACCCCAATTGAAACCCTAATTGAAACCCCAATGTAAACCCTAATTGAAGCCCCAATTGAAACCATGATTGAAACCTTAATTGAAACCCCAATCGAAACCCTAATTGAAACCCCAATGGAAACCCTAATTGAAGCCCCAATTGAAAGCATGATTGAAACCCCAATCGAAACCCCAATCGAAACCCTAATTGAAACCACAATCGAAACCCCAATTGAAACCCTGATTGAAACCACGATTGAAACCCCAATCGAAACCACGATTGAAACCCCAATTGAAACTCGAATTGAAACCCCAATCGAAACCCCAATCGAAACCCTAATTGAAACCCCAATTGAAACCCCAATCGAAACCCTAATTGAAACCCCAATTGAAACCCTAAACCCGAAACCCCAATGGAAACCCCAATTGAAACCCTGATTGAAACCCCAATTGAAACCCTAAACCCGAAACCCCAATGGAAACCCCAATTGAAACCCTGATTGAAACCCCAATGGAAACCCCAATTGAAACCCTAATTGAAACCCCAATCGAAAGAACAATTGAAACCCCAATTGAAACCCTGATTGAAACTCCAATTAAAACCCTGATTGAAACCCCAATCCAAACCCCAATTTAAACCCTGATTGAAATCCCAATCGAAACCCCAATGGAAACCCTGATTGAAACCCCAATTGAAACCCTGATTGAAACCCTGATTGAAACCCTGATGAAGGTGATGAAGAAGAAAATGAAAAGAGAGAAGTGAAGAGAAAATATAAAGAAAGATAAAGTGTTTGATCTATGATGAGCAGAGTTTGTGTTGGTAACAAGTAAAGAAAGGAAAGTGGTTATCTTATATGAACAAGTTGACAGGAAACGCATGGTAGGCCCCACAAGTGTTGTTGATGTAAGGGAATTTTTTAGATGTTGCAATTGATGACGCCAGGAAATGGATGTTGATGTGTTTTTATATTTTGTTTAATTTAATTTTTGTAAAAGTTCCGAAATGAGTGTTAAGTTATATAACTTATATGCACATACAGAATTACAAGTATATGCTGACATTAATAAGTAAGCTAACATAAAATGGAATATTATAATAAAATGGCATATGAAGTTTTAGAGTTATGTGTGCATATATTAATAGTGTGCATATAACTATATCCTCTTAATATTAATATAAATTATGTAATACAAATTATACAATTAATCCATGAATGATTAAAGAATGAGAAAATTACAGATTTAGTCCAGTTATTTTATACCTAGTTCAATTTTGGTCCACAATCTTTTTTAAGTTCTGTTTTGGTCCACTAATTGTTTGACTTGTTCAATAAAGGTCCAGATTTGTTTTCTCAAATTTGGCCTGCTTTTTACCCTATCAAATCTCACCCAAATTCAGCAAATATATACTTGTTTTAAAGCTATGCATTTCTTCTTTACAACCATATAAAGATCATTCAAATTGGAGTTATAAAACTCAAGATAATTGACCCTAAAGTAGGGTACCCAAAACTGCCAATTTTTCAAATTTCACCAAATCTCAATTCTCTTAGATTATAATACTCCAAATTTGTTTTTATGACTAAGAAATGATGAAATATAACTTATACTTCAATTATAATTGAAGAAAACACAACCCAAAAGATTTAAAGTCACAAATCTGGACCTTTATTGAACAAATGAAACAATTAGTGGACCAAAACAGAACTTAAAAAAGATTGTGGACCAAAATTGAACTAGGTATAAAATAAGTGGACCAAATCTGTAATTTCCCCTTAAAGAATTATAGAATTATTCAATTATTATGTATGCCTTTTTGTTATTAGAAAAAATTATTTTGGAAAAGTATGATGGGGTGGTGATTATGGTTCGCAGCACACCTTGTTTGCACATGAGGAAATTAAAGACGATGAAGATGTTGAAGCTTATAGAAGGTGTATATTGTAGTGATTATTTATGTAATTTATGATGCAATATTATAGTATAAATAAAATTGAGGAGTTATTTATGTAATTATTTATTAGTGAAGTATTAACAGTATTTGCCTCCGGCGCGAATTATATTGACCTTATATCATATGAAACGTACTATATAATTTAGTTTGTGCAATATAATAGTAGATAATATGTTAAATAAACATAGGGTTAAGCTTCATTAAAAATTTTCATATTTTGATTGCAATTTGCATCGATTTTGTGTACTTTTGTCGAAATCGAAATTTCCGACGAAATTTTCATCGAAAATTTCTTTGAAACCGAAATTTTACTCCTTAAATTTAGGTAGTAAGAAAATGATTATTTATTTTATAAAAAAATATTAGAAGGAGAAAATAGAAATTTAGGAGAAGAATTATATAATTTAAGAAGAAAGTGGATGTGAAGTGTGAAATTGTAAAAAAATTTTTGGGTGGTAAATGTGAATAATATGTTATGAGAAAAAGAAAGAGTAAAAAAAAAAAAAAGAATAGAAAAATAGTTATAGAGTTATAGTTAAAAAAAGAGTTAAATAAAAAATTTATAGAAAAAGAAATAGTAAAATATAGAAAAGATATATTGTTGGGAAAAAAAAAAGTAAAATAGAATATTGTTTGAAATAAATAGAGTAAATAAAAATATTTAGTGTATGAAATAGAAAAAAAAAATTTTTTTTTGAAAAGGAAAGTGTAGATATAAAAAAAGCAAAAAGAATATTTATAGTTAAAAAAGAGTAAAAGATAGAAAAGAAGTTTATAGAAAAAAGTGGATAAGAAATTATGTTGAAAAAAAAAAAGGCATATTGGGGTGATGTAGTGGGTTTTAAAGACAACATATCCCCTTTTGTACAAGTGCAATTCTGAAAACCCAGCCCAATTTTGGTTTTGGGCCGTTCCAGTTTGACTTTTGCAGGCCCAATTTTATGTTTGGCCCATTTTTGAGTTTTTTATACATTTGTTTATTTAAATATTTTATTATTGTTTGACTGTTGACCTTTACTGTTCATCGTTGACTTTTACTGTTCACCATTGAATGGTTGACTTTTCTATTCATTAGTTGACTTTTACTGTTCATTAGTTGACTTACTATTCATGAGTTGACTTTGACTTCACTATTCATGAGTTGACTTTGACTTTACTATTCATGAGTTGACTTTGACTTTACTATTCATGAGTTGACTTTGACTTTACTATTCATGAGTTGACTTTGACTTTACTATTCATGAGTTGACTTTGACTTTACTATTCATGAGTTGACTTTGACTTTACTATTCATGAGTTGGGTTTAGGGTTTACTATTCATGAGTTGGGTTTAGGGTTTAGGGTTTAGGGTTTAGGGTTTAGGGTTTAGGGTTTAGGGTTTAGGGTATAGGGTATAGGGTTTAGGGTTTAGGGTTTAGGGTTTAGGGTTTAGGGTTTAGGGTTTAGGGTTTAGGGTTTAGGGTTTAGGGTTTAGGGTTTAGGGTTTAGGGTTTAGGGTTTAGG